>NC_051134.1:11295476-11479425 GCF_014839805.1 Manduca sexta | reverse complement strand
TGTTAGTCCACCACGCTGCCCTAGTGCGGATTGGTAGACTTCACACACCCTCGAAATTCCTATAGAGAACTTCTCAGGTATGCAGGTTTCCTCACGATGTTTTCCTTCACCGTTAAAGCAAGCGATAATTCACAAAGAATACACACATAATTATTTTTAGAAAAATCAGAGGTGTGTGCCCTTGGGATTTGAACCTGAGGACGTTCGTCTCGGCAGACCGTTCCACAACCAACTAGGCTATCGCCGCTTTATAATGTATTAATTATGGTAAACTTATCAAGATATTCCTTACTTTTTTGGATTATAGTCCTTCGAGACCTATGACTATCTAGAGGACATCACCGTTTCGCTACAGTATTGTGAGCGGTCAAGTGATTACCATCATCAGATACGGTCGGTCTTGGCACGGATGTCAGTGATTTATAAGCTGAGGCGTTTGTTCCGGTTTTTATCGAGCGGTTACTGTATCTAAATGTAGGTCATTTTGGCCCAGCCATTCAGTCATCTTCGAAGTTATAGTGTTTTTGACCATACCGGAAGAATTATCAAATGAAATTAAAGTGTCCGAATAATATTTAATAATTGTAGAATGAGGTTAGAATTTAAAAAAAATATAGGCTAAGACAGAGTCAGTCTGGTGGAGCCAAAGTTAAGAAATCGGTTTCACTTGATTTTCTGAAGAGGAAATAACCACATTGTTGAAATTATGCCTTTTTAAAAATAGCCGCGTGAAAACAATATCTTTTACTTGAATATTAGTTCGCCAAGTAAAACTTGGCTACACAATTCAAATACAATGATAAAGCAAATATTGAATATTGTAACCCAACACTGGTGACATATACTACGCTAAACAAACCTCAATATTCGGTATTTACGAGATCATAATGTATAATACTATGAAATCAACGGGGTCACGGTGAAAGTGAAGTATTTGCTTAAATAAATTTATGAGCAGTACTTGGAAATGTTTTTATAATGCGAAGAGAAAATTCAAAATAGGATTAGGAAAGTCGTAATGATATATGATTCCAAACGACAACGTAAAAAAATCAACGACGTCACCACAGAAGTGCTATGAACTTAAAATATAATTTATTCAAATTTTATTGTTATGTCTGTATAAATATAGAATATCAAAGCTATTATTTTATATTTTGTTATAATATATATTGCTTCCTACCAATCTATATCATATAGCATTGAATACTTAATTAATTTATTGTTATGGTGCAAAGTCCACGGTAACTTGACTATAGGTAACAGCCATTTTGTTTACTAATATTCTGTAGACCGCATTAAATGCATATCTGATTAATACTTAGTAGATTAATTTTCATTTTGGATAATATTTTTAACTTTTTTAACTAAGTTGAGTCTGTATATATTTAAAGTTTAATGTATACCAATTCTGTTTCTCTTTGTATTAAGTCCTAAACTAGGTGGACATAATATAATTTTAAAATGCAAATAAAACTTTTTTACATAACTTATTATGCGGCATATCATTTATTATTTTGTTGAAAACAAGATTTTAGAATAGTTTATTGACTTCAGTAAAGATTTAGGCAAACCTACCTAAGACTAGGCCATAAAAAAGTAACTATGAGAGGTGAACAGATAAGCGATTTTAATTTAGGCGTTTTTACACTGACGTAATAATGTTTAATACCTTTAGTAAACATTATTATTTTGCCTATACCCTGTGTTCTGCTAATTAAAATATGATCTTTCTTTTGATGCCACTTAGCTCTGATTGAGGTGAAAACAGTGATGCGATTCGCACCTTTTGTTTAGCGTTTCCATTGTTCTATAAAATGTGTCATAATTAGTCATTAGTGAAACGTGTTTTTTTATTACACTTTCGGCTTGATGATAATCATGGTTGAGGTACATAAAAACAGTTCAAAAGTTGCAATGTTTATCAAATCACTGCTTTTGAAACATACACGCGATAAAAATGACACTTGAAGATGTAACATAAATATGTGTTTTATTACGAACAAATGAATTACGAATTGTTGATTGCAAAGAAACACTGGTGCATGTAAATGCAGATGACTCAAGCTATTGCGTGTTAAATTGTTTTTAGTATTTAGAGTTGCTGATAATATCTACGAAGTTGTACAAGCAGATTTAATACTTAATATTATATTATGATTTATGTTTACGCGAATGTTAGACATTGAAATAAAACTATTTTGCGGATTGTATCGCGGCTTTTATATTATAGTTTTCTCCCGCTATTTCGAAGACTTTGCAGCCTTCGTGGTCACGGGGCGGACTACTATAAAAACCGTGATAAAATCCGTAAAATTGTTTTATTTCAATAATTATTGTATGTAAAATATGTCGTGAAGTAAATACGAAATAGAATAAAACTAAGTAAAATATGAATATAAGATGTTTCACCTTTATTGATATTAGGATGACTCAAACAATTGTCGTAGGTGCATAAATATCAGTTGTAAGTTAAGGATAAACCCACGTCACATGTGACTGGCATTTTTTAGATTTTATAATAAAATAGTTAGGACTATGTTGAAGTAAAAAAAATATTCGACCGTCCAGTCCCATGACCCTGTATTTTCGATACAAATAAATATTGAAGCAAGCATTCCCGTCGTAACCAAGAGATAGTGATATGGCCGTATCCTTTTCATCGGCAATAATTCTTACTCATTACTCAGATATCCATTTATATATTTGTTTGTTACTATTCGAATTGTCTTTTAAGATATTTATACGCAGTCGACAAGTTTTGTTGTTGTTTATAAAAGGTTCCAGTCGAATTTCTTTCACGCATAATATATTATGAAGTATTGTGTGGACTAGAAGAATATAAAAATACTGTAAAATTAAATGAGATAATAAAAAAATAACCATTTTTGCTATTATTATTATGACGTGAAATAGTAACTCGAAGAAAAAAGAAATTTTTAAAGAAATTACTTGTCATGAAATATCTCATAGTCCGATCGATCTGATAGGTTACAGTCCCATACAGCCACGTAAATAGTGACTGGAGACGGAAACAGGTCAGATTGGACGATACATTGCTGACCCGGCACAACTTTCTATTTCAGTTCATTCGATTTAAGGTAAAATAGACTGTTCGAAAGTAATTACGCCAGTTATGGACACCGGTAATTTCACTTGTGGAGAGTTTACTGTCTGCGATTAATGATATGAGTTAATTAAATATTTAATCATGCTGCGTTTATTTGCATTGATCCAATTTTGCTTCGTATGAACTAATATGTACCAGAAAATATTGCTTTTTATGATATGAACATTGTTTTTTATTAATATAATAAGTCGTTAATTACGCATTTGTGAAAAACAAAACTTCGAACGAAATTAACCCTACATATTAAATTCAAACTTAAGTAACATTCTCCATTATATTTATTCACAAAAAACATTTACAAAAGGCACGCATATTACAATGGAGACATGACTTATACGTGAACCTTTCCTTTTATTTACAAGTACTTTATTACAACGTATAAAAGGAATAAAGGACCGTCTGGAATATAACCTCAAACATATTTCAGAATTGTGACTCTGAACAGTTACAATTTAGGTTAAAAATTTTAAATTTTGTTTGCATTTATTCCGTGGAATATTTCGTAACAAATTCAAGAGTCGAAAACAATACAAGAGATTTGGCGGCCATTTTAATGACTCTACAAAGGAAAGCAGCAGACAATGGATATCCCTCCCGAAGCACGCCGGGCATGATTATACAATTGTGCAACGTCGGGGAGATATGTTTTACCATTGCACGAAATTTTGTTTCGAAAATTACACTAAATAAACGACGTTTTAAAGACGACATTTGTGTGATTTATTTTGTAACGTTCTTTTTCTAAAAAGTACCAAATTTTTTGTGCTGTTATTTACTCAACCACTATCGGGGCAATACTTTTTGCATCGCAGATTTAGTTTATATCAAACCGGGCTCACGTCAAATCCTTTAGGGACTTTACCTCAACCAAGTATAACGAAAACCTGAGTAAAGAACGATTTAACAATGTAGACTCGTGGCATATTGAAAGAGCAAACTTATCTCGGGGCGGTGCGTCGTCTGTGTCAACTCATTTTCTCCGTAAGTTTGCTTAGGCTATCATGTAAACACGCCGGCTCCTTACTGTCCGAGGGCTGTACTATGGGACAAAATCTGCATGTGACATGAGATTTTAATGTTGTGGAAATAATCGTTTGCATACAGGATCAGATATGGGTTGTATTTATGTTTAGTTGGGTTGTTGTTATTGGAATTCTGCAATTCTATATTCAAAATAGAATATTGCAGACATGGATTGTCTGTAGTGTGAGTTTTATAAGTCTATAACTTTTCCTTAATCCGACAAGTAAACATAAATTAAGAATCAATATGTTTTGCCTCTTAAATGAGCAGGAATCAAAAATTTGCTATAAAAGGATGAAAATAATAACACGCTTATCTCTGATCTGATAAGAATATTTGCGATAGGTAACAACAGTTCACGTAATGTAATCGTGAATCCTTGGTAATGCTCAAGATCTCAAATTGAAAAGGGGTGATCTCTATTTCCCAAAGGTATTGTAGAAATCAAATCGACTTTGTACTTTACTGCTTTCGTATAAAATCCAAATTCTATGTAATTCAAGAATATCTATGACGTTTTTGTCAAATATAAATAATACAAATGGGTTTTATAAATCCCAACAGGAGCATCTACTCTAGACTGAAGATATTTTAATATTAAATCGCATAATTAATTTTATGATCATTTAACGGCGGCAGCTTTTTAAATACTTTGGAATGCATTTCATATTTCATGACAGAAGGGAAAAAGAATATTATAATATCCAAGAATATAGTTGCTAAATACTACTTAATAATAATTAAACAGGAACTTGCAGTCTATAACAATAATAATGCAATCTTAAGAGTTGATACTTGATAATAAACATAGTTTAAGAACGTGTCAACTGACCATTACATAATGGCTTTGTAAACAGTAGCGTTCTTCCGCAAACTATCAGTTTTATACCTATATAAACGTAAGATATGATGATATATTAAAATTCGGCGTAATAAGGCATGAAGCTGAAAACTGTGTCCACATCTCGGAGTGTTACATAAAATCATATTCAAGATCATAAGTGTAAAAATGATTGAAATTTTACAAAACTGCAACTGTTGTAATTCGTATAAAAAATAACAAGACTTTTGCAATATGTCTTCATATAACCAATTATCGTTTGTATTTCTAACAAGATTTATCTATACTTTCGACTCTTAATAAATTGTTGCAAACATTATTTAACACTCGTAAAAATGACAGTTTATCCAGATTATAAAGTCATTTTTCGTCGATTATAATTAAAATTAATCAACAAGAGTTTTCATAAATATAAAACATAATTAGTATTATGGATTCCCTGCGAAACACGTTTGGAGACACATTATGAATAAACCAAAGACCACACGATGGGAATAACAACACAGGCAAATACGTATTACATTATCCGCAACGAAAGTTTTAATATTCTTAATAATATTCATATTCGCAATCCTAAACCCGTATTGCCACCACAAACTAACCGCTTGGCATATTAAAGAGTAAGAAAAAAACTCATAAGAACCACCACGAATACAGATCATGGTGTGATATCCGCAGCTCGTTGCATAATGTATGAGATAAGAAAAATTTAAAGCTTCGGATTGAAGACAAGAGGATTGTCGTACACGACTCATCCAGATTCATGAGAATCCCTATTCCCGTCTACTAAACATCACACCAAAAGCAAAAGCTGGACTCTACGATCGAACCTAACGTTCGTGAAACTAACGGTTATCTTCTCTAAGAAGATCTAAGGGCTCTCTAATCTACATATGAGTGCGGATCGGCTGGAGATCTCACCAAACCGGTTGGCCCTTCATGCCGGCGGCGGTCCGTTCGAGCGACAGCAGTGCACGCAAGTGCATCTCTCCTGTTCAGCTACGCGCACCAACAAACGCATACCATTTGTTGCTGCAGCTAATTTCACCGGTCATCTTCAACAAACACCACAGCACATGTTCCAAACAGATTACAATTCACAAGAATGTTCGTTTATACACGGACACCGCGAACACGTCTCACCCGCGCCGTGGTCTGCGAGCGACTAACCACATAGGAGCCGAGTACACGGGCGGGCACAACCATCTCACTACAGAAAAATAAACGGGATCGCGCGCACTACCAGTATGGCTTATATAAATATGCCGCATTGTAATGTGGACTTTAAATGGAAGGTTTAAAGTTCACGACGAGATGAACGCGGTGTGTTGTTTACGTCGATAAAACACGTGCGCGGTTTGGTGAGTGTAGCCAAAGCCCGCTAGTTGCAGTGGAAAGAAAGTAGGTGCATTTCCCCCACGTTAGATGCTGCAGGCTGAGAACCATAATGCGGTCAGTGTCGCCGGTTCCATGATTTAATGATGTGACACGGTGGTGAGACGGCCGTCGGACCTTTATCGATTCGAGACGATAAGTTGAGATGTGAGCGAAATTCTCGAGGGCTATTTTACAGTCCTACTCGTTTCGGCAAACAGCTGATGGCCGAAAATCTAATATCTTTTATGAGTCTCGCCTTTATTTTAGTATGATGGAGGCCATAATGTAGCTTTCTCTATTTTCCGTTTGTGCTGACAAGTAAGATCATTTGACGGTGGTGACAAATATACATCAACATTTTGAAAATATTATATATCGACAGTATTAAGAATACCTAACTATCGTTGGAATATTAATAAAGGACGATGTTATTAACTCAATTGATAATGGATTGCTATAGATAACATCATGGTTTTTTGTGGTAAAAGTGGAAACTCATAAAGAATGCATACATTACGGTATCGTATACATAGGAATAGACTATAATTGCGAATAGATATCGTCAATAACTGCTTGAAATCATTTAAATCGGATATTAAAATACCATTTTAAAATATAGGTAAAAATGTTTATTATCACACGATTTAATAAAAGAAGTTGTATTAGTAGCGATATTTTGAAATTCCCAAAAGTATATCACAAAAGATCGTGGTCTTAACTGTAGTGTGTTTACTTAGTATATAAGCCATATAATGTATAGTATTAAGTTAGTATTATGGGGGCAGTCAAATAAAGAGTCTACAACCAACAACACGTCTCAACATATATTCGTTTTCCATTACAATACGATCAACCAAGGATTCGACATCCCGTGGACTTGCTATGACTATAATGTATTGAACTATTGAATAAGCCAAGCTAAAGCTGTCATTTAAGAGCTTCTCAGGTAGGTCACCGGTGTTACATAAACAAAAGCCAGCAGTCAAAATCTGCCACACATTGTATGTTAAAATGAGAATTAAGTTTATGTTAATACTGCCTTTTGCTCGCGGCTTCGCCCGCGTGAAGGAGTTTTCCGGGATAAAAGTCCACTGTATGATAAAAGTCTTGCTACATATTTTCCCGGTACTGATAGGTTCAAACTAATTTTATCCCCATGGGGGTTGAATTTATCAAAATCCTATTTAAACGAACGTCTTCATCATAGTAGCGCCAATATTTAATTTCAGTTCAATTAGTCGAAAATCTAAGATATATACAAACTTTCATCCCCTATTTTATCCCCTTAGGGGTGGAATTTATCAAAATACTTTCTTAGCGGATGCCTACGTCATAGTAGCTTTATACATGCAATGTCTCAGCTCGATCGGTTTAAAATTGACATAGTTTCATACGAACTTTCATACCTTATTTTATCCCCTTGGGGGTAGAATTTATCAAAATCCTTTCTTAGCGGATGCCTACGTCATAACATCTACCTGCATGCCAAATTTCAGCCCGATCCGTCCAGTGGTTTGGGCTGTGCGTTGATAGATCACTATGTCAGTCAGTCACATTTGAGTTATATATATTTAGATGGGTTTATTAAATAGCGACTATCTTAAGATGCTCTTAGTTTGATAGAGTTTCATCTAATATCGCACTTGAGAGCATAACTGAGTTGCATTATATTAATACGGCTTATAAAGTCAACATAAGATATTTCTTTGTTAGTTTGTTGTACAATACTAAATGTTGTCATCAACAGTAACAACATTGTAAACTATGATTTCATATTGGTTTTCCGTATAAATACCACTCCAGGCGACCCGTCTCATTCATGGAACCACTGAAAACAAGTGGCTTTACAATATTAAATACAAACCATTACTTAGTATTACAATGTGCTATACAATTATGATGGACGTGTTTCTTTATAAAATTAAATGGTGTGATATTTGATAAACTCTACCTTCGAAAGGAATACTTGTTTATGTTTGTGCGTGTATTAAGAGGTATACATAACAAAAACATTAAATTACAATTCTGATACTTCCATAATAAAAATTAGGGGCAAGACTATTGAAGAAAAGTAGGAGCATTCGGAACATTAATTTTTAATTCTAACATTGGCATGCCACAGTATCTCTACGTAACTATATCGACTAAGTACGTATATAAAATCACTATCGCATAACATTTAATACGAATATATTGAATCCAATTATCGGACCAGGATTATGTGTGACCGATGTATTTATTATTGACGGTGACTTCTGACGTCAAGCAGTATCGATTGCCAGGATACATTTCACCGATAGACAGACATACTCATGCCTTTTATCCCCGAAGGGGTAGACCGGGCGCAGCAAAGAACCTTCATTTCGCCATGTGTATTCCGTCTCATGATGTGACAAAGAGCAAGCTTATCAACATTTTTTTTCTTGTTTTGAATGACGAGTTCAGTTTGTCGTCTGCCTGATGGTAAGCAATATGACCGCCCATAAACAGCAAAAACACTATGAAACACCTTGAATCACAAAGTATTTTTTGGTATTTCACTACGCTCGCCATCGTGAGACATGAGATGTTAAGTCTCATTATGTCTAGTTACATAAATTCCAGTCTCCGGGCTGATACTGAACAGAAAAACTCAATGTAATTTATTTGACCTGGGGATCGAACCCAAAACCTCAGCACCACAGTACTGCAACACATTGACGTCACCGAAGCAGCCATCTTTAAATTGTAGACTTAATTTATAGGGTAATTCAAGTAACCTAACACGGCGGGTCTTCGTTTCGTTAGGTTAAAAGATTAGCGCAACATTTTCCGAGTAAGGCTTCTTATTTGATTCGAGTGTTTTCTTTTGTAATACAAATGCTTGTTGCCCGGATTTATGTAGAATTAAGCAGTTATTATTTATATATACAAATGATCGATAAAATTGTTTTAAAGAGTTTCTTTATTATATACGTAAATTAAAAACTTTGTACTCCTTCGTAAGCACATGGCACGCGCTGAGTTGTGAGATCTGGGATAATTAAAGTTCATATAGAGAAGATCGGAAAAAATTTTTTTTTTATAATACGTGTTTTTAATGAATTCCACGGATTTAGGTTACTAGACGGCCGCTAGTATTAATTATTATGTAATTTTAAAATATGTATAGGTTGTATTGAATAGGACGTGACACGGCTATTAAACATGATATACGTATTTTAAAACTCTATCTTCTTTCGTAGAACTAGAATCTGTTGTCTCCGAGTGCTTTTTGACTCAAATTTTCATCTGATCCATGTTCCAAAAGCTGTCCCTTTCAAAGATATAAAGAAATCTGAATGATAACATCAAGGTGATTTTATTGGTGGTTAAGAACTTTTTATGGTCCAAGTAATTAGATTTTTTTACGATTCCGTTATACCGCTTGTCTTTTTCCTATGAATGTACTTAAGTCTAATATTTTAATTGTTTTATTTACCACACAATAAACTATATTAAAAATAAAACAAAATCAAATTTGAAGGATAACGAAGACAAAGGTTTTACAGTTTATTTTAGTGTGCGCATTAAACAGAAACCACTGACCTGAATTCATTGCATAATTCCTTATCCTTACCTGTGAATAAAACAAAAGATTTTAATAACATGAAGTTATGAACTGGTATACTACTAGTAAAAAGGAAAGTCGATTGTCGAACTAAAGTCTCTATACAACTGGTTTGACGGGTGAATAAACTACGGTGCATTTATTTCTATGACGTAGGCGCATTGTTCGTCTCTTACTAACATTGAAGGATAGAAAGAGACAACAAAATCTACAGACGGAGTTAAAGATCCGTTCGAAATTTAAACTTTGATGCAGTAAAGGCGGTTGGTACAGCCTTTTGGTGATTTAACTCTCTTTTCATTATACCGTGATTATTTCAATATAGTAAAAACAAGGAATGTTTTGCTTGTAGCATTTAACAAAACTAGGTCGAAGAAAAAACTTCGACTATAACTTTGTCTTCAGAAGGAAGTTATTAAAAACGACTCAGTGGTTTTTAAATCAACACAATTGTGATATTATCGTCTACAATTATAATTTATGAATGAAGTAGAAATGTTTAAAATATACTTAACCACGTATTTTAATATTATTTTCGTTATACATATTATATTATAACCTATTACACAGGAAAAAGAATGAAATGTTTTGTAGGAAAAATAAATTACAATTATAATTATGTTATTTAATAATTTATGCAAATTAAGGAGGTTCCCAACTTGGTACTTTTTTTAATCGGACAGAGTTTGTTTGTTACATTGCTAAGAAATTAACTTGCAATTTGAGATAAATAATGATAATATTATTTCAAATATGTTAACAATATTAATACCTAACATTGAAATTAAACTAATTTTCGGATTCTATCGCGGTAATTAGTGTTTTATTTTCTCCCGACGTTTCGAAGACTTTGCAGCCTTAGTAACCTCTACTACTGTTTGCATAAGTATTTAGTATTCAATTTTTGTATTCAAATTCGTACCTCCATGTATATAAAAGACCGGTCCAGTGCGAGTTGGACTTGCTTAAAGAGGGTTCCGTACAAACTTATAGGTAAAGTACCTAATTTTATAAGTTCAAACTTGACAAACATGATTTTCCCGTTCGATCTCTCGGTACGGTTATCGCTCCAAACTCAAATAAATGTAAATTCGCTTTTTTTTATTGAAGTACATACATATGTATAGATTTCGGATCTTTTTTTACGTCCTTGTAAGATATTGTTTCTTGACAAATTTCAAGATTTTAGATCAACAGGAAGTACGCTATAGGTTTTTATTCCTTCGTAAAATCGACAAATATGGCTACCTAACAGGATATATCTTTGATCGCGATGACTTGCAAGTTTGATATTTTCACAGCTGATAGAGAACGTGGACGCAAGTATTTGCTAGGAATTTTAACTTGATACTCCCACAGGTTTCTTAGAAAAATGGCGTATACTGGCAGATAGACGGACAACAAAGAGATTCTATAAGGATTCGTGTTGAGGCATGGAACCCTAAAAACGAAGAAGATAATGTAAATACTTTTTAAATATTTTACAAACTAAACAAACAAGCGTCTACGTCAAAAAAAAATGTTTAGAAAATATTGCAGATAATACTTCTTCGAAAGCGTTGAACGATCCGAATTAACAATGGATAACATAACATCCCTTATTAATGAGCCGGTATATATATTTTATCCAGATTGAATGGATTTTGTTTACTATCTTTAATAAAGTAGGTGTTTTATTGTTTAATCATTTACATCCATTTGTTTACGGATAACAATATTATCCTTATACTACTTATTGTTTATGAGATATACTATGATTTAATTTTATAATCATAATGTATTTTTAAATTATTAATTAACTACTGTCTATAGAGTTTTCTATTATGTTTTTATAGTTAAAACAATTTCGCAGTGGCGAAATTTGGTTGCCAAAAATTTATTAAAACACGTTGTCATCAATAAAAAAATCTTTTCTTATTTTTACAGGTACTTCTAGACCAAAGTGTAACTTGGCGGTGATCAATTATCAATAAATAACTCACGAACTAAGTTAACTTGTCTCCTTCCTATACATATGTCATGTCTCTATGTGATCGTTTTTCTGAAAAACTACTGAACGGATTTTTGTGTTCGGTATAGAGATAGTTTCAGACCCTGGAAAGGTTATAGCCTACTTTCTATTACAGGAAAACATATAGCGGGACTTTTATCCCGAAAAACTCCTTCACGCGGGCGAAGCCGCGAGCAAGCTAGTCTGTTCCATAAATTACCATATACTACCAACAATCATAGATTATACACAAATCTTTCCTCAATCCGAGCACGATCACATTAGCTGATCGTGAAACACGTGTCGTGTTGACATTACGACCATGTGGTATAAACATGTGTACATTTGTAAACAGTCAGTGCTCATTACAAAGAAAGCATACATCGAGATAGGATGCACGTGCTGTGTCTTTGAAAAATAGACACAACGGCCCCTGTTATGTAAATATAGATGAGTTTATAATTTTTGTACTACATACCGCTGTATTTTTTTATTTTAGGTCAGGAATAATTTACAATGATGGCGCAACGATGGTATTTTTCTTTGCTTGCTGCATTTACCCAACTTCATTTTAGGGCCGTTTTGCAAGTAGGTTGGTTAAAGAATTTTGGTTTAGCTTTTACACCGGCCGCCTAGTCTGTCCGTCCCTAACTATCTGCGAAATATACTGATTACAGTCCTCGACAAATCATGTTAAAAATCCATAGAAAGCCATGCCCGACGTGATTTGGATATCTCTCAATTCGCAGCTCGGATACATTGCCTCAATTTTTTATTTTAGAAAAGAAAGAAAAATTACAAACGTATAAAGGGAAAAAAAGAGAATTAACATTATAAACAAGTATAATTAGTAACAGGTATCAAAACTAATAAAAAAATCCCTGATATTATCGAAATAAACAACCGAATATCCATAAGACTGCATGTCAAGGCTGCGATAGATAGGTGACCCAGCATGATGTGTGCTGAAGCGTATTGTAATATATTTTATTCTGACCAATGCGCTAATTATAAAAAGAACAATATATTTAACATGCATTACATTATAATTATACTAGTATGAGTTATGATGTTATAAAACAACTACAATATTGCATTTTACAACTGATAAAATAAATCACGACTTCAACATGAAATTAACGATTCATTAGGCTAAATAAACGCTAATGAGTGTGTTATCGGTAATGTAACATTTCATTCTATCGAAAGCAATTTAGAGACAATAGCTTGTACTTTTCGCTCAATATGAGAATAAGGGAACGAGATAAACGTGTGAAGAAAGTAATGAGTATAATCAAGGATATAATTTCTACCCTCGAATTTTCTATTGTTAACTAATGATCGATCAAGTTGATTGAAGAAAGCAATGTATTATACTAGAAGAGATATTTGTGTACTTAACGAGATTAAGGGGCTGTTGTTTCATCAGTGGTCTATAAAGTTCAGGGTCTAATTATACTGGTACATTGCAAGCGAATTGATAGCGTGGCGAAGGCGCTGTAGGATGCTAAAAGTGACCCTTTAATAGTGTCATTTTATCATAGAAGGAACAAATGTGACCTTGTTCGACAGGATTTATATACGGGAAGAAGTTTATGAATGTAGCATCAAAAGTAAAGGTCGATTAGTGATTTTCTCACCGTTCATTCTTTGGGCGAACAGATGTGTTTCTGGCAAGAAGCGAGTGGGATGATAATAAATACTTTTAGTATATATTTAATCAATAATATCACAGAAGATAGATTCAGATTTCAGGCTGAAACTGAGTAGAAAAATCCAAATATCACTTTGCCCGACCAGGGTTTAGTAACCAAGATCTCAGAGCGATGTCGTACCGCGCACGGTTTACAAGTACATCGAGGCAGTAACATACTTGTGATTATATTATTATATAAATAGAGCTGCTTCAATGTTTGTATTAAGAAAATTATAAATTGTTTGTGGACCGTTATTAAAAAAGTTGTATTAATTATCCATCTATGTATAGATACCTACGTTAAAAATAAATACAAACAAGCTATTCAAATTATTTTAGTGTGATTTCCAATATTTAATTATTTTAAAAAAATAATAACTTTTCTAATCGTGATTCATTATTTTAATTCCATCAATCTACTCTTTTGCATCTGCTATTTAATTAAGTACGAGATATATTGATTCCTTTAAGAAATAATCTATTTAGATCTCAATTTATTATCATTTTCTTAAAATCCATTAAGCCCTTTCCGCCTGCCGAAATTTCTTTTGATTCGTTCTCGCTTACGTAAACCACAGGCAAAAAATATTTCTTAAAGACAAAGATTAGCTGAAGATTAAAGGTAGGTATTATGTAAATGAAAATTGATATATATTTTAACTCCTGTATATAACACTTGCCATAGAATAACTAAACAAAGGCTTAATACTACATACATAGGTACTAAAATGACATGATATTCAGTATAAGACCTATAATTATTCTTCTCTTTATGACAAACTAGCTTAGATAAATATTTTCCCGGTATAGAAAGTAGCCTATAGCCTGAGAATAGCCCTTACAAACCTACAAATAAATTTCTTTTCTTTAATATATTAGTATAGATAGATTTGTAGATTTATTAGAAAAATATCCGCATTCAATTTTCAGTGCACGAATCGTTATAAACTCTAGCAATATATTTTTAAACTCATGTAACAGATAGCCGTGCTGTGAAGAGATGCATTAGCTAGTTTGTCGATACATGATATCAAAATACTAACTGGATTCCGGGAAATTATGTAAGATGTGTGATGGAACTCCAACTATATTACTATGACTACGAACTTGCGGTAATTCGATGAAAATTGTGTAACAGATACTGTTTACTGGCGTTTAGAGGCTCGTTCCTGGAAAGATGTAAGCGTGATAGAGGAAAAATTATGTTATTGAGTATAAAAATATGTTTGATAACGGAGACAGGCATTTTCTGTGTTAGAAGTATGTGTAAATTTGAAGAAGGAAGTCTTAAGGTAGAACCTGACGACAATTTTTATAGCGAAGAGATTGATTAGAAATATAAATATCGTAAATATTCGTAGGTTTAAATATAAACAGATTTAAATAAATCCCAAAGAAATTGGTAAATTTCTTATGAGGTCTATCGCTTGTTTTGTGAATTTATAGTTATAATTATTGAACACAGTAGTAAGTAGATATCTACTTAATAATGGAGACAATGTTTATGAATTTGAATGTAAAAAGTAATATCCAGAACTAGTTTCTCGAGTTCGAAACTATTTATAAATAGCGAGCTATGTTATTCATGAGTCCTATTGTTTATTATTTATTTCCGCTCGCGGACAGAATCAAGAACAATAACTAATCTCACAATAACAACCCTAATAGAAAAACCATATAAATATTTAATTTAGCTCCTTGAAAGCGTTATCCTTGTATTCTTGCTCGTTAAGAATAAGAGAAACTCGATTCGCTGCACGAATTTGTCGGAAAACGGAAATACAAATCTAAATAAACGCGTGTACGCGTGTCCTTTTGTTTACAAAAACAATAGTTGTAACTTCTGTAAGTCAAGGTATTTTTTTTACCTAATTGCGAAAGAATGATAGGAGACTGACGAAGATGTTAAAGGCGATTGTGGATGGCAATGCTGGTAGAAGTCGATTGTATATCTTCGAATGCCATATATTTGACCTTGGCAAGGCCAGGTATAAAGTATCATGAAGCGGTGGTAATGCACGAGAAGACTTTTCAAGTGGAGGAAGCTAAAGTAATGTGTCAGTGACGAGCAAAGTGGCAATCCAATCTGCCTACCCCTATGGGATAATGGTGTGATCCTGTGTATGTATGCATGCTGATATGTGCTCATTATTTCTCACAGGCTTGTCGATTGTGACGCAATTTGACTTGGATATTATACTTTTACTTACTTTTCAATCATTTTTCGCACTTAATTTATTCTAACGATAGGTAACTTGAATAAGTGGAAAAATGTTTAAGGCTATGCAAAAAAAGTTGTTAACGATTTCGGGACAAAATAATAAAGTTGATGTCTAAAGAAACATGAGTCTTGTTCATTGTATTAAGCTGAAATTCATTTATCTTCAAACGACATTGATCGACTGTTAGGTAGTTGTGTAAAGAAAGAATAATTTAGACGTCGTTTAATGGATGAACGACGTCACCCACGTTATCCAACCTCATACAATACCGTTAGTTTTAGCCTATATATTTCCTTTAAAGTATTTAATAAAAATAAAAGCATTTAAATAGCTACCATCTATTACATAGCCGTGATAAAACTTGAACTGCTGGTGGTAGGATACATTTTATATCCGCCCGGATAGCGACCACCGTACATAAGGTATTAAAACCCACCATAGTGACCCACGTAAGTATGTTGTGTTTTGGAATCAGCTTGTGTACATCCCGTTCCAACAGACCGGCATAATTGTGTTGACTGACGAGGGTTGTCTCTCGTCAATCGCCATTCTATTGGAACCCACTACTACCATCAGGTGCAGCGGGGTCACATTGAGATATTTTAAAAAGCCGATAAATTCATTTAAATAGTATATGGTACCCATGCATTATGCCTAATTTAGACTATTGACCAATAATTTCCCTAAAAATTTGGCGAATAAATATAACTATGAATTATGAGTAATGAATACACCCGAAAAGAAAGAAAGACCACCCGAAAGCTGTTTACATACTCGTGTTCGTGACTATCCTGTACTCGGCAAGTCTCTAAAACAAGAATTATGGTTCTAGAAAAACTTGAATACCTAAGTATATTTTCGTAGTAGTAGATTATTGCAGTCCGTTTTGTATGTAGAAAGAATGAGTTAGCCCAGTTCGATGGGACGAAATACATGGCGTAAGATAGCTTTGTTGTGTTCATATCGGATAATGACATTACTTGGGGCCTTACATAATATTTCCAATTACCAAATTCCCAAATCCTTCAAATTAAAGGTAGCCAATGCTTTTAATAAAAATCATTTAACAACTGTAAAATTGTAACGTAAAATTGAAAGTGTATCAGAGACTTTGCCGGCTTCGTGGTACGTCCGCCTTGTGACCAGGAAGGCTGATGTCTTCGAAATGTAGGAAGCAAATCTAAATATATAACTCAAAGGTGACTGACTGACATAGTGATCTATCAACGCACAGCCCAAACCACTGGACGGATCGGGCTGAAATTTGGCATGCAGGTAGATGTTATGACGTAGGCATCCGCTAACAAAGGATTTTGATTAATTCTACCCCCATGGGGATAAAATTAGTTTGAACCTATCAGTACCGGGAAAATATGTAGCAAGACTTTTATCATACAGTGGACTTTTATCCCGGAAAACTCCTTCACGCGGGCGAAGCCGCGAGCAAAAGCTAGTCATAATATAAAAACCGCGATAAAATTCGCAATGTTATTTTAATGTCTAACATCCGCGTAAACATAAGAAATCACTATTTATCAACTAGTTATCCACCCACCTGTATACCTTCTTTTATTACAAAATATCAGCTCCAAAACATATTTCTGATAAATATGTTTTGACATACTCAACAAGTAATATAATATTCTATTCGACACTTCAATAACATTCGGATATGGAATCTCCGACAAATATATTTAGGGAAAATGCGATATCTCTACACAATTTACAAGAGTATTTCCCGAAAACGAAAGGAATCTTACCTAGTCAGGGATAATACGGAGATGTATATTTCGTAAAATGACGAATAATATCGGTGGATTCGAGAAGATCGTAATGGTGAGCTATTATTATCTATCCTTTATTTTTAACTAGGTGTTGCTCGCGGTTTCATTCGACTTATATACCTTTATATATATGTTTCCTGCTACCCAAGTCTCTAAAACACTGGTCACCTACATCACTTGTAAAGAAAACTGCGTCATCTATTTAACAAATATGACTAAAAATTATATATTTTTTTCATCAGTTATTTTATGAAGTTTTTAAAATTAGATGCCTCTACAAAGGTTTCGTTACCTTAGTACCATAGGTATTTATAGGTCTTATAGCCTATTATGTAATATTTTGGATATTAAACTCGCCAAATTTTAACCCATTAACTTCCATAATAAGACTTTATAATTTTCAAAGCTGTTTAACTTATTTTGCCTCGAGGCTTCAGATTTAGGATTTATTCATTCGCTTTTGATCGTGTTCTAAATTTAAATAAAATAATGTATTGACTAACTCTCGACTCATTAATTTTGGACAATATAGACAGCAAAAAGGTTTAAACCTTAAATTAAGCTTTACTAAGGAATTATCAATCGTCAGATAAAAGGTATTCGTAGAATAAAATAGGAGGGAGAGGGGGGGGGATGTATTTAACACAGCCTCTTTTGTTGAAATATAAAAAAAGTATTTTATTTGAAATAAGTCGTGTCACATTGTAAATAGGAGTAAATTTTTTGCTCAGTATGCTGCGAGCATTCACACATATACTTACTTAGTTAAAAAACGTTCAGCAATTTTTGTAGCTGATTATACTATGAACATACGCGTCTTATCGCAGTGTGAGCTAACCCTTACGGATAACAGAAGCTACAGTTAACAAGATAGAGGTCACAAAGGCGGTCTTGACAAAGAAGGCGATAGTATGACTTCTTTATCCATTGAAGACTACGTCGTAATAGCAGGAAGCAATTATACTGTTGTCTTTAAGACGAATTGGAACTTGAAGCGTACCGGCAATGCAAGGTTACGTCAGTTAATGATTCCGAGTTTTCTTTTTATACTGTAAGTTGTCGACGGATTCAACTAATGTATACTGATATATAAAGCTAAAGAGTATGCTTTTTTGTTTGAAGGCATTAATCTCGGGAACTATTTAATCGATTTTAAAATTGTTTTTACTAATAGGAAGCTACATTACTTCTACTGAAATTGTTTTCAAATGTCCGTTTTCAAATCGGAAGCTACATTATTCCTACTTTTTATCCGGGAAATTATATTAATATTTATCCCGGTTCACGCTGATAGAGTTTCAGGAAAAAAAATAGTTTAATAAAATGTCTTAAGTGCGCTGAGCCTTTGGTTGATATTATACTGAAATATAAATTATATATTTTCTATTATTGCCATATTTATTTCTTTTGGTGTCGTCACTCATGTACGCAAAAGGAAAAAGCATTGTGTTATTAATTTTATTTACTGTCAATTACTGCTGATGATTAAATATGCTGAGTTCACTGAGTGACGAAAATGTATAAGCCCTCTTCTATTAATGACAATACACCAATTCCAAAGTGAATAACATGTATATGTTACGAAAGAGGTTTACTCACATATTACTGAATAACATAAATAAGTAATATCAATCTAGCTAAGAATTAATTTTGGGTAGTATAACAAAAAATAATCTTAGGATCTCAATAACCCGGTCAGACGGCGAAAAACTTCTTCACCCACTTCGAAATAGTTAATTATAAACTCATGACACGAACGGAAATGTTGAAATTCGCCTCAAGATTTGTAAAGATCTCTGAGTCTTCAAAACGTTGTCATTTTATCACGCAATTTTTCGGCACATCGCTTCCACCCGGGAGACATCATGTCTTATCCATGGATAAAATTACGAGGCCTCATCTGCCAGTGTTCAAATGCCTAGGGCGAGCGTCGATATTCGATCAAATGATAGCGGCAGAATTATTTAAGACCTTTTCAGCTGAATGAGCATCCGTAAATGTTCGGAATCTTACGTATTTATTTTAGCGCAGGCATTGTGATAATGCGGCGCAAAATACTGGAGATAAAGCGAATTTTTTGGTTAATGTGTAAGTGGCTAAGGGTACATATAACTTAATTCCTGCTTTGCCTTTCGTAGTTTGTGTAAATTCGAACTATCAGTTGAATGATTGGTAGACAGTCTTTATGTATATTAGTATCTATATTATGTTGTGTCAGCTTCCGTTTCGGAAAATTTCACCTATCGCCACTGATGTGTATTGTTTTTTTGTATGATCTTTACAATTATTTGTAAATGCTTGATTTTTGGAAAACCTTTATCAAAAACAAAATGTAAAGCCTGGAAGAGTCATTATTTTATTGACGTAGAAGATATAATGTAACAACATAATAATATATACGTCGGTCTAGACCGAGGTGTCAGTTTCAGTATGCGCCACAAAAATACACAAGGCAATGAACACTTTCATCTTCGAAACTCATATTTATGGAGCAATAAATAACATGTCGCGAATGAATATCTCAATTACTAATATAAATAAGTTTAGGCATCACGGACGACGCACTGACGCATTTATTTGATTTTGTCTAGAATATCTTACTGATTTTATACATGCGAAAGTGAAGATGTTGTGATGATGTAGAGGGGGAAATCATTAAACGGATTGTAGTTTGTCACATAGATATGTGTTGCAGTAACATATAGCTTATATCATGGAATCATGAGACGCAATATACACGAAAAGTGGATGCTCACGTTGCGACCCGACCCCTTCGAGTATAAAAGACGTGAGTGTATCCTAGCCTGGGTAAGGTCTTTAAGCGGGTGTTATTTTTTGGTACATTTCTATGGTGATACTTGTAGTTTGATAGCAACTGTTACTTTTATTATTATTTATATTTTATTTCGTTTTTCTGTATGGACATAATAATAATAATAATATCAGCCCTGTATTATATACTTGCCCACTGCTGAGCACGGGCCTCCTCTACTACTGAGAGGGATTAGGCCTTAGTCCACCACGCTGGCCTAGTGCGGATTGGTAGACTTCACACACCTTCGAAATTCCTACAGAGAACTTCTCAGATGTACAGGTTTCCTCACGATGTTTTCCTTCACCGTCAAAGAAAACGATAAATTCACAAAGAATGATGTATGTATGTATGGACATGGACCATTTAAAGATACAAGACTAAACTACCTTGAACTATAAACATTTGTCGTAGATTTCAATGTTTACCAGCAGTAACAGTAGAAATCATAAGAATGCACGGACATTTTGAATACTTTGTTGTGCGTTTTACGTAAAAGAAAAACAGAACTAACTAACCGTATTCATAATTAATCGTTTTAAACAGTGTTTTAATTATATATTATAATTTAATAAGCAGTGAAAAAGACAAAATACTTATTACGTTTATTGTTTACGTCCATATTGTCATTCTAATACAGCTTTATAAGTAAAGAATATTGCATTGTAAAAAGTGTTTTAGTACTAAAAATAGAAGGTTTTAAAGTATTGTTCCAGTGTAATGTGATCTAGACAGTTTTGCCGAGAGTCGTTGACACTTGAACGTAAATAAACTGCATTGATCCAAGTCTTTTGTTTCACATTTTCTTCAGCGGTTAGAATACTTCGTGTTTCTGTACAATGCAAATGAAATAATTAAATATATTTGAAACTGTAATTAGTTTTAATCATTATGGTAATAGCTAATTTTGTAGTGGAAAAAAGTTTATGATATTTAAAAGGCAAAGTTCGTTTTTAATTAAAATAGAATCTGGTGTGGATTCTAACAGCTAGGATTGTAGTTTTTTAAACAAGTTTTAATCAGTCTGCTGCTCTTCTGAAAGCTGGAAATTGAATTATTATATGAGTTTCTCTGATTTTTAATTAAATTGGTGTTAGTTTTTCTACAATTGGGATGAGGAATAGGTTTTAAGAAGCAGGTCAGATAGGCTTAAAGCGAAGCCAAATTTATGCAGAAAAGTGCTGATATACATCTCAACAGGATAAGTTTGGGAGAATTGAATGTGCGTTTATTTCTTGCTCACGTAAATCGTAAACCAGATAAATACGACATAAAGCATAATCCATACATAACATAGGAGAATTTAAACCTGGCGTTAAAAAAATGTAAAATAAAGTATTTAATTATGATATAAGGTTACATACTTCGCGCTCGTAAATGCTATAACGTAAACAATCATTACATAACATTTAATGAGAAAAAACATTATGATAAAGTTAAGTGAATTAAACGTGGAATATGGCGGGAATGTAAGCATAATATTAACGTTATTTCGTTTCACTAATGAGGACCCGAACGCGCCCGGCGGCCCGGGAATGAAGTATCGCGTTACGCAACGAATCCCGGAAAACGGGAAATATGTAATGGAACGCAGGGCTGACTTTTAATCAGAACTGCGGGTTGTTGACCTCTTCGGGTATATTTGGAATGATTAAATTAATTTCCAGCTTTATGTAGCCGTTATTACAGACTGTTAAGTTTATTGAATGAAAAGCATTTTAGTGTTTTCATTATTACTATGCAATGTGCCGTCAGTTGTAAAATTCAGTTTTTAAACGATTTATTAGGTTAAGTTCAAAGTTACTGGTGGATGGCATTTTTAGAAGAATCCTTGTTGTGTTCAGTGCGTCTTAAAATTTTAACGAAAGGAAAGAATTAAGAAAATGTATCTTTAACTCGTGGAAGAAAGTATTTTTTTATTCATTCATCTATTGAAGTAAGCGATTTTTGCCATTGATCGATGATTACCTTGATTTGGGATAACACAACACATACAAATTTATATACGTTTCAAATTAAACTCTACAGTTGTCCAATAAAGATACAGATTTGTTTGTGTCATCTCAGCTTTATACGTATGGCCATGGAATTCAGCTTCTAAGAATCTATTTCAGATTATAAAATTAGTATGATAGATAGCACCCACTTAAAACTATTTAGACGTTATTATAAACTGATGAGAGTTATTCGCGGAAATGAATCAAGTTGAACTGAATCTTCGGGGGACAGCGTGGGATGTTGGTTCATCGCTGACTCAGTATAGTTTATAATAAAACTATGCGTTGGTATATTTTAATAATATTCTCTGGTTATCATTCCAGTATAGTTACGCACTACATTACTATAGATAGAAAACATTATTACATAATACTTTAAGAAAATAAAATTGGAATATAGTTGATTGAGTAGACGTGTTGCTTGATAATAAAAAAATATTTCTGATAACTTTATTCAATAGATTAGGTTAATTTTTATTAAATGAGTATTGTTTGTATTTCAAGACTGTACTTAAAAATATTTTAATTTATGTGTAGGGAAATTGCAATATATCGCTTGCTCACTACGACAAGGTTCTATGTCATATTTGATGTGCAAATTGAATTAAACATATTATCAAATGATTCTAAATCTTTTTCAGTAATAAATCTAATAATTGTGGAATACAAATAAAGAAGGAACTATGAATTAGATTCTTGTCTAATTTTTGCCAGTGATTTTATTATGTTTTTGCAACATAAGTATAAATTGACATAGGATCTTGTAATAATGAGCCAACGATATTTAGAACTTTAAACTTATTGTGTGGGTAAAATAGAATCACCGATGTAAAAATTCATCGATTTGTAGTTCGCTGTGAAGTTCATCGACCTCGACACGTGTCATGCAGGAAATCTATTTATATTGCACGGGATTACGAAACAGTGACGAAATGAAATGTCAAATGCCCAAAGACTACAAAGGTAGACTTAAATTAAGGTTTGTAATGTCCAAACAATGCAATTTAATTCTTAATTCGATCTAAATTTTAATATAATCGGTGTAAATCAATAGGACTTTACGATCGTTAACTTATGCCTACAACTACACGCAGTCTGCATAATCAAGAGATCCGCATCCATGTTTGATTAAAATATGGGGCTGGCGACGTCGCGCCGTGATTTTTTGTCGACAATGACAGTTTTCGTTAATCAATTTTAATACGTTCGGCAAAAAATCCATCATGGAAATTGCTGACAGCTTATCTTACTATATACTGTTTTACCCGCATCTGTTATAAGTTATAGTATGTTAGCTATTTAAATATTTAACTCTTCAACTACTGTTACACCTTTGACTGAAATCGTAATTTGAGTTCGTGGATATATAAAATTTACACGAAGGAAATGAAATTGGTTTCGTATATACGTTGTATCATTATTAAAAATAAATATAGTGACGTGTTTACTTGCTACTACGTATTTGTGACTGACTTTCCTTGTAGCAATTCATTTGTTTAATTGTTTGTTCATGTTAAATTGATTGCTCCATATAAGTTGGTGTAAAATTTACTTATGTTGCCAAGGAAATGTGACCCCGCTGTACCTGATGGTGAGTGGACTATTTTAGTTTAGCAGTAAACCAGTAGGTGGCAGTAGGTCATAAGTTCCACTATACGCTATCATGAAGAGTTTATGTGATATGATTTTTTAATAATATATCCACAACAATAACCAAATTTACGGCTTTAATTACAAATTGTTATAGATTCTAGTTAAAGATTGATAAAACGCATACTTTCACCAAAAAACTCCATTAGGATAACGGTTATTAGGTACAATTCAACCAGATCGTTTTATTATATTGAACTCGAAGGATATGCTAGTGACATCTAGCGGATATTTTCTTAACTATTATTCGCATTACACAATAGAAATAAAACCTTTGGCTCGCTTGTAAAATTATTGAATTTCTATTCCCACTGTCTCAATGCCTACGTGGAGTATAGAGGGATCCAATCTCCGCAATGCCTTTGAATAGTCTGGCTAATCCGTAAGGAGGATAAATTGGCACATTTTCCTTTTGGCGGAATGGTAAAAAGAATTTTTCCAGATTCTGTGTGCCTCATAAAGGGCTTTGGGGCTTTAATGAAATAGACGATTCGTGATGTGATTCTCTATGTATATGCCATTGGGAGTGTAGAATAGTTCGGGTTAATTAGTTTGGAAGGAAAAATATTTTTTGATAAGTATTTTATAACAGTTTTATGTTATTTCGTATAAAAACTTCATTTGTTATCATTACGAATGCTGATTTTTTAACTACTTAACTTCGAAAAGGTTTTAACCCGTGATTTTATTAAATTATAATATTTTGATAAACAACCTTTAAGAACACTGATGAACTATGACATAATTTTTAGTACTTAAATACAGTACTACTTTTTTCTATCCACTCACGTCTTAGAAGTTTCGCGATTAAATTTTCTCTCTTTATTACATAAACGCGTACGCGGTAAGATTGTTTAGTTTACTAATCGTTTAACTCCGGATATCGTACGAAGCAGACGTATAATTCTCAGAGTCGTGTTTCCAAAAACTGTACACTTCAACATTAAAATAGTGTAAAGCAGATTCTCAGCACTTGTCAAAATAAACAAAACGTTAATAACCTGTGATGTTGTTTACGGCCAAGTTATTTTGGACAAGTGTTGTGTAATTCAGTGCGGGGATTGTAGTTCAGATCGCTGTATAAAATACGATTATAATTATAGTAAATTTTATACATATTAATCATCATAATCACCTTACAAATATGAAAGGTTGGGTAGTTAGGACGTTTGTTTGAAGTAAACGTATAAAGCCCTGAACAGATTTGGATGGAATTTGGCATACAAATAAACCGTGTACTTGTTTATTAGATGTATAGATATTTTACGTGGCAATGAGAGCGATTACTAAATGTTACGACATTTTATTTCATAAATTCCTAGCTCTTGCGACTTCGCCTGTGTGAAAAAGCCCCTTTTTATTTTTCTCAGGATAAAAAGTAGCCTATATCCTTCCCAGGGTTTCAAATTATCTTCATGTTTTGTTTTTAGTTAGTTTTGAGTTGATAGCGTTCAGACAGACAGACAGACGCGACGGAGGACTCTGTTTTATAATAGGAAAGGACAAGACAAGAAGTAACCCCATAAACAACTCAATAGAATAACTAGGTGCGAAAGATGACAGACAAAAAAACTTTGTAAATCAGCTAGGACAAGGTAAAAGAATTTATTATTTAGACTAAGGACTGTTTGCGTCCCAACTTTTTTTAAGATAGGATACTTTTATCTCTGAAAGCAGTTTCATACATCGTTTCTGTTAGTCATTACTTATGACTCATTATTAGGTATTCTACGCATGCAAAGAATTCACAAGAAATATATTTTTGAAACGAGAGCATATTAACCTCACTCCAATAAATATTTTATTATATTTAGTACACATAAACAATATTACTGAGTTTACATCATAAATCTTTACTAATATTATAGAGGTGAAGTTTGTGAGTTTGTTTGTTGGGACTAATATCTGAAATTACTGAACAAATTGTAAAAATTCTTTCTCTAATAGGAGGCTACATTACTTCTGAGTGTTTTGGGCTTTTTATCCCAGAAAAAAAAATCCCGCGAACGGAATCACAGGCAGTTAGTATCTTAATAGTAATTACCTTCTAGCTTTTCCTGGCATGTCTATCTACGTGAACTAGACAAGTAAAGATATTTTATTTGATTGCGAGAATTCTTACCAAGAATCTCTTTTTGTGCTCACGTGGTAAGTGTGATTACCAGTACCACTTAGCTCCATTGGCTAGTCGCCCCAAATCCTTGTAACAAAAATGATTTAATAAATCTTGCGGGTTTTCTATATTGTATTTTTCTCCCTCAGCAATAGAAGTCGGGTCGTGTTTCGTATATGGTAGATTGCATGGTGTTACTAATGAAAACGACTGGACACCACTTTTAGTTCAATGTCTAACATTCGTATGTTTGTATCGTGTGCTAAAAGCTTTTGTACAGATTCTATATCCCTTGAAATAACATTTCCACTTCATTGTACTTCACAACTATTGTTTAGTTGAATGTCCAAATAATTAATAGTTGTTTTTCTGCGGTAACCCTGCTCAGCTTTAACATTATGTCCTGGATTGTCGGACATTGTGCCTGTATGCCTAGATGGCCTCATTGTTTAAATCTCACGTCCTTTATTAAAGTTTTATGCATAATCTTATTACGTTGTAGTGAGGATTATTTTTCTGGGCCAACCTGGATGTTACACTTAATCGTTGCGTAGGTTCCTTTTTGTGTTTCATTTGCCAGGGCCTTGGATATCCCTGGCCTTCTAGTTTTTGTGATTGCGTAAACCTTCAGGGCTACGCTCGAGGTAACTTAATCATGATAAATCTTGTTTTTGCTAGTGTAAGAAATGAAAATTATATATTATGATTTTTGTATTCTGATTCATGTTATTTCGTTCTTGTAATCTGTTTATGGAATGACGGATTTTGTGTTTATTATTTCTGTCATGATCGACTTTTGGTTACCATTTTGATACAGATATCGGATTACGTCTTATTTCGTTTTGTTTTATTCATTTTAATGCCTGAAACGTGAGATTGCTCGTTACTGCGTAGGTATACTGAAAAGTGTACGAACTTTAAATAACTACTACACAAATAGAAACCATTCACTAATCAATCTAATGTCAGAACTATTGGAGCTTTGACTTGACAATCACATCGGCTTGAATAATGTCCAAATGCATGTAAATACGTTGGTCATATGCCAGATTCGCAAACATTTTTCGCACGTTACGTTTCAGTTTCAGAGAATGCAGTAGATTAAGGCCGTTTAATATTTTATGATTAATTCAAACGAAATTCGGTCATATTGCAATGACGAACTGATTCACAGTCAGTTTACAATATTGGTTGGGAGCCAAGCGATGAGACGTGTTTGAAAATAAGAACTGAGGTTTACGTTCGCCGAATCTTTAACAGCTTTACTACTATTTGTTCAAAGATAAGACGTAATATTTTTCCTGTATCTTTCTGAGTATTGCTTATTCATGTTATTGAATATAACGTTAATAACTGTGTTATTTGCAGTGTTGAATATTAGATTGGCATAGGTTATGGTATTACTTGTTTACACATAACATGGGATTGGTAAAAAATGGATTTACCTGCAATATTGCTATTATTTTGACGTGTCAATCATTTTTTTTCGGTTTGTAATTGATTGTACGAAGCTATACCACGTTGCAGAAAACCGGCACCATTGGCGCAGTATAGTCCGGAATAAAGTGATCCGTGTAGGGACTCACTTCAGCATTGAGAACATCGACGCAAGGAGGAGTAATTGTGGAATAATTTCGGGCCTACAAGTCGCCAGTATTTTAATTAGTATTTTAAAGACTGTGTCGATGGCGTGGTTGTAATGCGTACGTGGTAGGAGGCGGTTATACTTAATAATAGTTAGTAGTTCTTTGCCATCTACTTCAAAAATGTGTAACAGTTTTTGAAAAACAAACCTAACCTTAACTTTTGTGTAAAATGTATGGCATATTACAATTGTGACTATAAACTTATGTAGGTTGCAAATGCCTGGCCGTTTAGGGCGATCCAAATATTACTGGTTTGATGTCATAGAGAAAAACAAAACCGTCAATAATCTTACAAAAGCGTATGATAAGGATGTTGGAGCGGAGGAGATTATAGTAAAAACACACGTATTTTTCACCGAAGGGTATGTGGAGGCGTAACCAGGGCACCCACTTTTCGCCAAGTGTCCGTCCCATGATGTGATAGAGGACGAGCCTATCGTCATATCGGGCACAAATTCCAGACTCCGCGCTGATACTGAGCAGAAATTACAGTAAATAAAGTTGCGTTAAAGCCAGCATGAGGAAAAAGTGTTTACTATTTATAGATGTAGTAAGCAGAGCGTGCACTTCTCATGCATGATCTCATGATGTGGCAGGAGGCAAGTTTGTCGTTATATCGGATACAAATTCCAGACTCCGCGCTGTTACTCAGGAAACAAACCCAGTATAATTTTGTCCGACCTGCAATTTGAATCCTGGGCCTCAAAGCCTTACCCAGCCGCAACATAACTACGCCATTGAGGCATTATTATATTTTACTTTACTTATTAGTCACTTTCTTTCAAACATCGATTAGTTTAACAGTTGATTAAAAAGGTTACTACGAGCCTTTCTTATTCTTGACAAAATCATTGACTATGTACGACGCTTCAATAATAGCAAGTTGTTTTAGAAATTTACTACATTCTAGTGTTAATCTATAATTGTTCTAGCAAATATTAAAAATATTTTTTGTGGGAATTTTATGAAAATATTTTTCTTCTTCTTTGTCGGTATCACTCTTGACATCCACTGCTTTACAAGACGCCGCCACTCTTCTCTGATGGCAGCCTTCCTTGCAGCAGAAAATATTCTAGCAACATTAATGTTTTGCGGTGTGGTATTTGATAATTACATACCCTCAATATTATAAAAGGGGCTGCAAGCGTGTCCTCGGCACAGTCGTCATAGTTAATAACAAAGCTATCTAGTCCATTCGCAGTAAAATAAAGTGTACAACCAGTGAATAGTGAGTTTTGCTTTCACGAGACCGCTCAGACTAAGGGCAGGATGTCGTTAGTTCAAGCATAGTACGAGGAAGGAGGGAAATCTTCCAACAAGAACGTTTATGTAATATTCATACGAGAAGCTTTGTTATTAACATGAGAAAAATGTATCAAGCCAACTAGGTCAAGCGAAATGAGATGTGGGTTTGATATATTTTAAATATGTATTATTTTTATTTATAATAGACAAATTGTTACGAGCCGCTATCCTAGCCGATGACATCGCGCATTTCCGTAAGTATTCGGCTGCACGGGCAAGCTGGCAGAATAGAAGATATATGTCACGCGGCGACTATTCTATTCTCAGAATTCTATTATTCTGTATTATTCTCTCTCGTTGGAAGTTGTCAAAAAATGTCTAGAATTGTATTCTTTAATTATTTCGCTAATATAATGTTTACTGTAAAGTGTTAATATTTCGTACATGTTTATATATTCAGGTTTCAATTATCGGTTTGTCTTCAAATAAATAAGTAATTAGTCTCAACCCCGATCCCATATTTGAATATATAAAGAAGATATCAGGAAAGTTACAATGAGTTTCCCAACATACTCTTAACAAACATTTGTATATCCTACAAACTTTTGTATGCGGGTCTCAAACGGACACTGTCCTCTGGAAGGTATTCTAATTTATATCAAAGGGCTATTTTCTAAAATATCTATTTCCATGAAGATTCTTTCATTAATAGAAAGCTACATTAAATCTGTTTCTTCTTCTCAGTCGTACATTGCTGGCAGAGTGGGCGTGGTTATGAATCGTCTGAAAAATTGATTGCGACTTTTGCGAGACTTCTCGATCTTTTTCTTTTCATGCTACTGCGTGTACATTCAGTAAGGGATCCCCCCTTCCCCGTTTACTACATGTTCTATAATTAAAATGCGAGCGGAACCACGGCAAAAGCTAGATTATACAGGAACAAGATTTACGTTGACTGCACCGTCAAGATAAAATTTGAATTTTCCATAAACATGATCTATCTTGAATAAAACATGATTTTATGATTATTTTTTGAAAAGGAAAACATTTCTTGTTTATTGTTCTATATTCAATTGAACACGACTAAACAATGTCACAAACACATCCATAAAACATCGCACGGCAAGCAGAGGGATTATAATATAATGTTTTGCCGGCATTATCATTTCTATATTCTAATACATGTCTAACCCAAAGGTAGGGTAGGTAGAAACGTAATCCTCTGCGGTCAGTGAGCCTTCAATGTTATTGTAACTAAGTCGATTAATAAATAAATGCTTTCATCGCGTCACGGTCGAACGGATTCATTATGTCAATCAGCAGATTATGCGTTTTTAGATAATGCTGTTGTGGTTTCATTAACATATAGCTACGCACTTTTTGAAGAGCTACCACTGTTTACAAAATACTGCTGATTTGCGTATTCCCTCTAAATAAACTATAAAGCCATATTAGTTTTGCCGTTGTTTGCAGAATGCTGCTTCTGCTTTACATAATTAACTCAAGTAAATGTCTGAGTGCTTCCGATAAGCGACTTATGAGAGCCTAAGATGCATTGTATGCATATGTTTATTATTGGTTTATTTGTATAGTGTCTAGTTGCAAGGTTCAACAGCAAACATCATTACTCCTTACACGTCTCATCAACGCAAACGACAGTGAAGTGATACCAAATTGTTAGTGAAGTTAATGTATCAAAGTGTAGAATTCATATAAACAATAGCTAACAATGGGTCGTGGCTTGGCTTTCGTGTCCAATGTCGCCGCTTGGCACCGAACCAAATGCGTTCGTGCTGATAGTGTGTACCATTACTATACGTTCAGTGTACACGTGACTTAATAGTATTTTTGCGTAGTAACAACAATAATCATATATTACAGTATCTTACGTCGTGTTAAATGGTGTGAAACATTACGTTTTTTTTAAGATGTTCTATATATTAAGGAGGCTCGTAGACGCTGAAACTTGTTGCCGAGAACTAAGACATTGTTACTGATATTTACTGAACGTATTGTCAGTTAAATAATAGTGTAGCTTTTTCAGCAAGTTTAGGTTGAAAGCTATAGTTGACAATAATTAAATGTCCTAAAATACTATAATAGATCCCGAATAAATCTAAATAGATTAGTTTTAGTTATCGTATAATGTCAATTTTTGATCACGTTCTGCCTCTGTGCGAAATAATTGGGGCTTTAACTGTCTCCTAACAAGCAGGAATCTAGTGTAGTCAAAGTAGCCCAATTTTCGGTGCAATTTAGTACTCCTTTTCCGTAAAAGGTGCACTTTGCAACTGGAAAGGTAGCTATTATGCAGCGCCTTGTTTGGCAAAAGTAAAATTTTGTATACGTCCAAACCTTTTATTCTAGTAGATATGTATGTTGGTGGTTGGTGATATGTTGGTTGAGAACTATGTTCTTCCAGATTTAATTGCTAAGGCATGGAAAAAGGTAAGATTAGACTTCATTTGATATTAAACCGGGGCCAAGTTCTCGTGACGAGAATATTGTGATATTGAGTTACTTATGGCTTTGTTTGTGGAAGTCTTTCATAGTTAATAATTAAAAAAATATAGCATCAATATCGGAGAAATAGTGTAGCTTTTTATTAGTGAAAAATTTCTTGATTTAATCCAATAGATACTTTCAAAGATAAATCATTACAAATAACAAAAAAAACCTCTACACCGTTAAAATGGCGTGTGTTTCTTCTACGCCTACCTTTCGATGATTTAACTGTAATGTTAATTAATGATAGTAATATCTCACATTTTAATTATTGCTCATAAACATTTACAAGCTCTTACAACATACGCGGGCACGACATCTCTAGTTGGAAATAGATCAAAGCGAAATGTGAGCGATTTGCATAAACATTATGACTTGGGTAGATGTACGATTCTGTTTATCCATTGTTGGTGCAGACGTTTACAACTGTAATTTAATGTTCTTAATTGAATTCCGTATTAACATTCAAAGCAATGAATGTCATGTGTGAGAAATAACTCGGAATTAGTAGTGACATGGTTAACATTTTGAGTTGTTCATTTGTTTTATCGTTGAAAAGTTTAATGTAAACAAATAATCGAAATGAATTTTATCAGTACTGATTAATTATTTATGTAATAGTGTACATATTATATGTATAAGCCCTCAGTTTGATCCCATGTCGGAAAAGTGTATGATTGTAATTAAAAGTTTCTGGCAATTACCTTTTTAATTACTTAATGTTTTTTTTTCTAATTAGTATTGGCATTTCGCGAAGTTATACAGATAAAAACATTTTTTTGATAACGCTCATTAATTAGGTACGCAGCGAACACATCGAAGCCCCATTTCACTAATAACGAATGTAATCATTTGCGTGTTAATATACCTAGTCTTGCCATAAATATTGTAATAAAGAAAAAAGAAAATTGTTAACTGCAAATAACATTTATTACTTTTACAGTGTGTCAGTTTAATACATAAATATAAAACAATTAAAAATATAAAAAGCTTATTCGAAGTGGTCTCCATTGGCTGCAATACAGTCCTTTAAACGATGAGGCCAGTTATCAATAGAAGCACGCACTCTTTCCATGGGAAAATTCTTCACTGCCAATCGTATAGATTGTTTTAGGGACTCCAAATTATCATGGCGTTTAGAGCAAGCTGTACTCTCTAAAACTGACCACAAATCATAATCCAGCGGATTAAGATCGGGACTAGACGACGGCCAGTCTTCAGCTCTGATGAAGTCCGAAACGTTCGATTCCAACCAAGACTGCGTGGACCGAGCTTTATGACCCGGCGCCGAGTCTTGCTGGAAGGACCATACTTGGTTATTGAACATGGTGATGTTAAGGGGCTTAACTACCTTCTCAAGAATGGTATCTTGATACACTTGTGCCGATGTTTTGATACCTTTTTCACAAAAATATGGCTCAGTCACTCCTTCATAGCTAACACCCCACCAAACCATCACTGAAGTCGGATAATGTCCACGTTGCACTCTGTCGACTAATTGGGAAGCTTCCTTAGAGCTTTGAGCATAAATACGGTCATTTTGTTTGTTAAAATGTTGCTCAATTGTAAAAATTTTCTCATCCGTAAACAAAATTTTTCTGTGACCTCCCTTTGCGTACCGCTTCAGTAGTTGTTTCGATTTTACCACCCTATTCTTCTTTAAATTATCAGTTAAGAAATGGCCAGTGCGTCTCTTATAGGCTGCAAGTCCTAAGTCATCTTTTAAAATACGCGACATGGTTCTAGGTGCTATCTTCATTTCCCGAGATAAAATCTTTTGCTTTCGGACAGGATTTCTTCGAATTCTTTCCCTTACTGCTTTGACCACCTTTTTCGTACGAACACTACGTGGACGGCCAGATCTTTTCTGTCACAAACAGAGGAGGTCTCATTGTACCTATTAATAGCCCGGTACACAAACATTTTACTAATACCAAGTGTATGGAGAGTTTTAAAAATTGCATTTGGCTCCATACCTACTTTGTGTAATGCTATCACAGCGATTCGGTTCTCTTTATCACCCCACACCATTTTAATATCGCAAAATATTTTACAATGTATTGGCGCCAAAATGAGAAAACACAATGAACAATCGTATAAAAATGACAGATTCGAAATTCAAATGTAATATTTTTTTATAATTAAGTGTAACAGTATTTATGGCCAGACTAAGTAATGTGACCTGCGTGCTAAAATACCATACTTAACCGTTATTAATCATTCTAATGGTTTATTAAGGATTGTATGTGATCGTATAATAATTTATATAGATAATTTATTATAGAGAAAGCCAAAAGTTACAACCTGTAGGTTTATTATAGACTTCACAGAAATTAAGACAGACCTTCGAATAATGATTTTTGATGCTTACGCGAAAGTTAGATATTGAAATAAAACCATTTTACGGATTTTACTGCGGTTTTTGTATTATTTAGGATGATTCGCGAGGCTATTGAAATTAACAAGCATCCGTATTTTAATAGAGAAGATGGTTGGAAGCTAGCACAAGCCTGGGATCCTGTTCTACGTTTAATTAAATCGGAATCCAAAAGACCGTCTGCCAGACTTCAAGATACTGTGAGCTCATTCTGCGTAGTCTGATCGTTAATAGCTAAATAATTTTATAGATTTGTAAAATGTAAGCAGATACTTTGACTTTTACGTTGACCAAAATCAGTCCGCCCTGTAACCACTAAGGCTGCAAAATTTAAACTAAGAATGAATTAGAAATGCCAAAAAAATAATAATATAGTGTTTTTAATACACTACTAAAACTATAGAAAAAGGAAGATTACGTATTTTAATACATAGATACTAACTGAGAACGCTAACGTAATAAGAATAAAGAATCTCTCCAATCGATAAAACATTTTGTTCAAGACGAAATAAGAAAAACTTCGCCTCGCAATGTCGTTGAGAAGGTAATGAAACGGGAGCTGATAAACTTTGCTTCAGGAAAATGAGCACAAACACTCGCCTGTTATTCCACTGACCTTGGGTTCCAATGTCCTTTGACATAACAGAAATAAAACATGGAATAAACTATTTCTTTCACTCCCGGCACGGATCGTTCTGGTTTAGTACGCAATCATTTATTAAGAGATGTTTACTGTGGTTTACAGTTTTATTGGTTAAGTTATATGATGATTAATATGATTGATTGACTGCCTCGGTGGCGTAGTTGTACTGCATGCGCGGTACGGCAGAGCTCTGAGATCCTGGGTTCGAATCCCGGGTCGGGCATAGTGATATTTGGGGTTTTCTGCTCGGAGTCTTTCAGCCCGGAGTCTGGAATTTGTGCCGAAATGGCGATAGGGTCGCTCCCTATCACATTCTGGGACAGAACACACTTGGCGAAAAGTGGGTGCCCTGGTTGCACCTCTGCATACCCCTTCGGGGATAAATGCGTGATGTGTGTGTGTGTGTGTGCATGATTAATATGGCTTTTATGTGTTAGATACCACACTGAACTAGTGTTATATCATAACATTTCCTAAATATCCACGACTTTCTTAATTGATATATTTTTTAAGGTATGTTAATTGTAGTTTTACATATAAAACTATATACTGCGTTATATGTAGGTAGTTTCATTTAGGGATTGAATTAATTAAGTGACTGGTTGGACTAAGAATGTTAGCTACCTACACATAAAGTCCTTTTTACATTTTTCAATCATTGCACCTATGCAAATAACTATAGATATTGCTCATTATTTTATATATTATTTTTATTCACTCGAACCCAATCGTTACTAGGCAAGAGGCAGAATGGAATGATTAATTAAATTAACCTTATTTAACGTAAAGTTTTCCTTGTTAAATGTAAATAGGAGTAGAAAAAATGCGAAAATACATATTATTTAGAACGCAGTTTGCCCTAACGAGTGTATTGATATTGTAATGAGTGTAGTGGTATGTACAAGGTGCTTCACGATTCAAAGTGGGTCAAAATTTGGATCGAATAGACCTTCTCTGCACGTGACGTCCTTACAGACAAATGAGTTTCTAGTGAACCATTACTATTGGATAAGATCAATATATAACCCTGAGATTAATAACTTAAGTAAGTCGTTCTGTTATAGCCTGACCAGGACCAGGGGGCGCCACATTTGCTTTTTCGTATTAAAATTGTTGTTATACGAAATAAAGTTCATATTTTCCACAACATGGCTATTTTTTGTTTTCCTTGTTATAATAATAAATAATAATATCAGCCCTGTATTATATACTTTCCCACTGCTGAGCACGGGCCTCCTCTACTACTGAAAGGGATTAGGCCTTAGTCCACCACGCTGGCCTAGTGCGGATTGGTAGACTTCACACACCTTCGAAATTCCTATAGAAAACTTCTCAGATGTGCGGGTTTCCTCACGATGTTTTCCTTCACCGTTGAAGCGAACGATAAATTCACAAAGAATACATACATGATTTTAGACAAGTCAGAGGTGTGTGCCCTTTGGGATTTGAACCTGCGGACATTCGTCTTGGCAGTCCGTTCCACACCCAGCTAGGCTATCGCAGCTTTTTCCTTGTTAGGGTATAGTTATTTAGTATCGTGTAGGCTTATTAATCGCAAGCCTGAAAGCGGGGGAAACTCATATCACAAACACTCTAAAGGTAAATAATCTGATAGCACGTGTCATATCTTATTGATAAAGCCCTCGCACAGTTTATGTTATGGTGAAAATATTTGAGTATAACTCGAGTTTAAGGTTCAGGATCATTATTACTTGCAAAGAAGTTTCTTATTTTATTTTTAATGACTATCCACCATTGAGGTGGTTAAAAAAGAGTTTGTTATACCGACATCAAATTTTAGAAGGACAAGAAAAGGCAAAAGAAGCTTATAGGGTGTTAAGTTAGAGATGAGTAAACACTATTAACGTGTAATAAAAAAATAATCATCAAAATCGGTTAGCACAGTCAAAAGTTCAAACGTTTCGGTAACAAAACATAAAAAACAATCGAATTGAGAAACTTCTCTTTTTTTGAAGTCGGTTAAAGACGTGGAACGTCTGTATATTCTATACACTATTTAACAAATTTATTTTTCACAATTCCCACTCTGTTAATTACATTTTATGTAATCAATTAGTTCTGCGAACAAACAAGTCCTTTAATCTTGTCGGACCAGACCGAATAACGGCAAACACAAAATAATTGCGAATCGCTGGAATCTTGTTTCCTTTAATTTATCATGGATCGTTGGCTTTGCGCATCTATCTCGGCGTCACGTACCGACCTGAATTGCGGGCATTATCTGCCTCGGGATAAAGGTGTTGAGGGATAGAACACACCGGGATTATGTCAGATCGAATATCGCAGATGTTAGTGAAGGATCACTGTTTCTTATCCCGGGAAATATAACAGAAATGATAGCGAAATATACACCTAAAATTAAAACCTCTGGGGCCGTAGACTAGATGCCTTCGTACAATCGTTAACGCTATCGTTATGTATTGAATGCCATATCAAAGCATATGTCATTACCATAAATCTTTTTGTTTTCTATTAGTCATATGTATGAACCCTGATCTATTAGAATTCTCGTTGTTGCAATCAGAGAGGGACATTCATGACATAAACTTTAAGTACACACAATACTTTGAGATTTGAAAGACTTCGGGAAATCTTTATATATTTTACATACATAAAACCTCAAAAAATGAGAAAACCACATAAATAGATTGAGCAATAGTGAAATTATGAGCGGTCGACATAATAAATATTGAATAAATCATTTTTAATAGTACAAAATCGACACGAATACATAAAGAGTTTGTTTGTTTGACGCGCTATTCTCAAGAACTAACGGCTTTGAATTTTTCTTCACTTAAAGGAAACTATATTACTCCCGAGTTATAGGCTACTATTTATGCCTGGAAAATATTTATCCCCGAAAACCTCTTTCACGCGGGCAGAGTCACTTGAAAAAGCTAGTGTGACAATAAAAATACTGGCGCGTCTAATGTCCACGTCTTCTTAACAAATTTCGTTCCACAAATGTTACCTTATTGTGAATTTCACCCAAAATGTTCACCGTGTTGGTGAAATTGAAAAGGCCATCCGATGCGCGGCTCATGAAGGAAATTGACTGTCGTTCCAGCTCACGACAGTGTTGGTTACACAGAGTTAGACATTTGCCTTTGAAATGTAGAGTGGCGTTGGAATTTCACGTTATGTTTGTGTTTGTCTTCCTATTCTCCATTCTCGTACAACTAATCATATAGATTGTGTTTGTTTATCTACTAATGTAAATACGGAAGAGTGATTGGATGTTTGTTAAAAGTAAACACAGAAATCTGTAAAAGAGTGGATGAAATCTGTTTCACGGATAGACCATTACAAAAATGCTTCTATTTACCTAAAATATAATTTATTTATTTATAATGAGTATTTCTCAAAATAAACGCACGTAACGAAATAGTTTTTATGAAATATTGTTAAGCTATTATCTATCCCATCTGTCTTTTTTGTTTGTCCTAATACAAAAACAGATGGAACCATAAAATCCTAATAGTACTTCATAAAAACAATTTCGTTACGCATATTTCTTTTGAGAAATACTCTGATGAGATTTTTTTCTGGGAAAAGTCTTAGGACGCGGAGTCGCGGGATACTGTGAATAATATTTTATTGGTTGTTATGCAAGTATTATATTTGATATATTTGATGATCGTTGATAAAATCAAGTAAGTATTGTACACAAAACGCCATGTCATGATTACGCGTTGTTATTTAAATTTATAGATTTTTACCTAAGATCCGATCAGAGTATTTGTCGTTTCTAGAATAAAATAAAGACAAAATAAAACATAAGAAAAGTAATAATATTTAGTTTATAATTGTTTGGACAATCTTGTCCCCATGTTAAATATTGTACGACAGGTTGGGTCTACTTCGCAAGACGTTAATATTAAAGATTCATGCTAGTTAATTGCCAGTATTAACTGAATATCAGATATATTATGAAGACGAGCGCAGTGCCATCACGGGAAATCAAAGTTAGCAAACAGAAAGTAGGAGGAAATACATTGCTTCGATTTTTAATGAAAATTGTTCTTATGTATAGAGTAAGTAATATACCACGTACTACATAAGAGTAATCACAACGGCTCTTAGGAAACAAGGCGGACGTCTCTTCATTTAATATTACAGAAAAATGCCAGTCGGAAATAATAAGTATGTTCTGCCATTTAAATATTTTAAGGACATTTCGTAATTAAATATTATTATGCACCAACAATTTGAAGTGGGCTTACAACACGCGGCTGCATCGGCTTAATGAAAAATATGGTAATTCGTGGTACAGAACGGGATAAGTGGGAAATCCTTGAATATATCGTCCTCTGGGCAGTTTACATGATTTAAAAATTACATTTGATTAAATAGTGACTTATTTACAAGTTATGTATTATTAATTGGAATTGCTGTTCAGTTGTCTCTATTTTTTAATTATTTATTTCGACACTTGTATAATAGAATGAAGATGCAATTATCATTGTATATTTCTATTTTCAGTAGCTGGACTAATACATGTTAATTTTAAATCTGGTCCACTCCAGAAACCAGATAATCTTTATTCCTGAATCCTACACTCTAATTATAAAAAGTTAGAAATCGTAAAAGTGTCTCAAAGAATCTATTAGATTATTCGAAATAACTTATTTTAACTTTTTTAGAAATTTTCGTATTTTCTTTACGTCCTTAAATAGATATCGATTATACTATTCGTTCGCCTTCGTGATCTTTATACTGGATATTTGTTTCTAGATTTTGTACATCTAAAAAAATCGCGTAAAGATGCATTTAAAAACGTCTAATTGTCTAATGAAATGCCTTTACTTCACTTTAAATTTAAATCACTTTTAACGCTACACAAAAGAATATATAACGATTTTATTTTAAGAATCAATCCACCTCACCATTATGAAACATATTTAGCCTACATAACCTTTACAGCTGTTTGTATGCTTGAGTGCATCCATGTTTTGCAAATTTAAAATTCTTGAAAGTGGACTTTTCCGAGTGCACGCTATACCATTCATTAGCAAGAGACCGACCTATTTCCTTTAAGGTGTGTGTTGACGTAACCCAGTTCTTTGGGTCTTTTGAACTAGAAAGCTGACATTTTGTGTTAGGTACTTTCAAATCAGGGCTGGTAAATAAATAATTTGTCTCGGATACGAATGGTGTGAAATGAGTGGTAAAATTAACATGTCATTTTTTTTATCCGGGTATGCCAAAGTGGCCCCACTGCATGTGATGGTTAGGTCCAATAGAACGTCGAATGACGGGAGATGACTATCTCTCGGCAGTCGACACAATTATACTGTTGGAACCGAATAGATATAGGCTGATCTCGGAACGCGACTTAGTTACGTGGGCCACAACGGCGGGTTTTAACACCTTGTGTACGGTGGTCGCTATCCGGGCGGATATATAATATATCCTACCACCAGCAAACCATTCATTACCCGATGCATATACTGAGGATTATAATTAGACTATCACATGTAGATATAATGAAGTCATAAGAGTCTGCTTGGCTATTTAATTTCCGTGAATTTTTATACTTCTGTTAAATTTCATGGCTATATAAAGGTTTGATCTTAAACTTAGTTTATTTTAATTTTATTTTAGTTATCAATAACAAAAAAAATATACGAAAAGAACAAAATAGATAATATTATGGGCCACCGAAGATAGAAACTTAGTTGCCAATTAAATTTACCATAGCTCTATGGTTGCATTTATTGCTGGTATGGGCGCCCTGCGTTGATGCTTGACGATAATCGATGCAGAACATAGCATTGTAGACAAATATTTGTGATTGTTCAAAGATATATTCCAATTGATATATGCCAATAAATAAAAAAAAATATCTATCTCAGATTGAGCATCGACAAAAATAAGGTGTCCTTGGCTAGTATTGGAAAATACGAAGCTTTGGAGAAAATAAGAGTTGTTTTTTAATACTACAGCCTTATATTAAACTCTCACATGAAATGAAACTTAACAAAGAGCGCTCACGAACCCAGTAAGCATATTAAAAAGGTATGCTGAAAACTTATTTCACAAGCAAAGAATAGAAGGTAATTTAAAAACCATTGTGAATACTTCCACAGCGCACGTTATGGAAATTAATAAACTTCCATAAAACTATTCCGAGTTGAATGCAGTGGAAGTTAGTTTTGTACAGAACTCAATTACCTCGGCGGACGGTGGACACATATATCATAAGAAATGTCATTCTTGGTTCGGAGTTGGAAACTGCCTTTTTCGTGTTATGTAAGGATCAGTAATTGATATTTGTTTACTTCAGTGTAAGAAAATGGGATCGTTTATTTCAATGTTTAGACCATTTCTTTAGGTGAAGTAATATTTAATTGCTTTGTTGCCGAAAATATCAGAAAAGCTATAGGTAATAGTTTATAATATTTTCCGTACAAAAGTTGAGGATAAGAGATTTCTTATGTCTACTAAATCAGGAATGTATAGGAAAAGATAAAGTGAACCCCTTTCTTTATTTATAAGATGATAAAAGGCAAAAAGAATCGTTCGGATGGATCTCCTGACTAACAAAGAATTAACGTAAGTATAAAAGAATGGGTAAACATAAGATAATGAAAACATTTTCAAAATAAGTGCTATGAAAATGCTATTTCACCAAATAAAACAATCCGTTATAATATATTATACAGGTTGTTATACAAACGGAGGATTCATCGAAAGCAGGTATAAAGGTTACACAAGAAGTGTGCTACTATTCCTCTCCAAAAGCAATGTCAAATAGGTTTTGTTCCAGTTTGGCATTGAATTGGAAAATCGATGAAACAATACAATAATATGTAAGTTGTTTAGAAGAAAAGTTGTTTTAGGTAATTATTACATATTTTTGAAACACAGACTAAGCTGAAAGGAGGTTCCATTTAATCCGTATTCATTAAAAATTCTCGAACAATTACTGGACAAAATCAAAATGACGAACGGATTTAAACCGTATTGAAGTCCTTCAGTATACCTCCATTGGTCAACCAGTTGTAAGACACCCTGTATTTGACCAGATGTATGCAATTAAAACGCATCGAGTCCAAACATTGGATAACTTTTAACAAGCTCTTAGGAATATGCATAACGATGTTGGCTCAATTCCAAAGCGACCCCAGGGAGCTAACAGCTCTCGCCGCGTTTACGCCGAGAGCTCGTGTTCTTGCGTCAACACCGTAACATTCTACGATTATGTATGCTTTAATGGTTGACGGTGTAATTAAGATCTGCTATACCTTCGCAAGATTACTTTCCACGTCAAAGGTACGTTTGCCTGCGTGTTAACATAAAGGTGTTTTCTTTGGTTTAATAAACTTGATGTAAACTCACATGAAGAAGGATTTACCATTTTAAGAAGTTGCGTATAAAGGGATGATAATAGACTAAGTTTTGTTCATGACATCGCCCGCGTAAAATATTTTTTTAGGGCACAAGTCCCGTTATATAATTTCTGTATACAAAACCTATCTGCTTTTCAGGGTCTCAAATTATGTCTTAAAAGAAGGATCGTGTCCTTCCCCCACCCTCCTATCGCCAAATTACTTCCCAACTTTCCCAGTAGTGTCTCACAACTCCCACCATTGTACTATCGGGGGAGGATGCGAACAATGTACGAAATAGCGAACTTCGCCACCCTTATACCCCAATTTTCGACTCACATCACCCCTTATTTTATCTCAAAGGTAAAAAAAAAACTATCTCCATACAAAATTTCATCGTAACCACTTCAGTGGTTTTTGAGTTTATCGTGTTCAGACACCAACGTGACGGGCAATTTGTTTGTACTTAATATGTAAGGATTATACAGTCTGCTAGTAATAAACGAGAGTATTAAATAATTTATAGGTACATAGTACTATTCACTATTCTGCGATTTATTTATTTATAATTAAACAATCTAGTTGTTACATTATAACTAGCTCTAATAAAATATAACAGTAACAATACGTTGAAATTAAACTAATTTTCGGATTCTATCCCGGTGTTATTATTTAATTTTCTCCCGACGTTTCGAAGACTTTGCAGCCTTCATGGTCACGGGGGGGACTGCATGACCATGAAGGCTGCAAAGTCTTCGAAACGGCGGGAGAAAATAAAATACTAACACCGCGATAGAATCCGAAAATTAGTTTAATTTCAATGTCTAACATTCGCGTAAACATAAGAAATCATTAAGTAACAATACGCTTAAATGAATAAACATTTTAAGGTGTCACAGCATGCAATGACAAAAAAATAACACCAGTATTAATATGAACTATACGTAAACCATTGAAGTGTATTTTTTTACAAATAAAAGTAGCAACTACATTAAATTTAAATTACTTCAAAGAAAAACAGGATGAGGACCATATGATGTTAAAACAAATTTGGGGCTTATGCGTCTTATATAACAATTGCGCACGACGCGTTTAAAACAAAAGTAAAATACACGTCTTCGGCTCGTAAAAAAATACCTTAGGAATAATTATTTCATTAACAACTAATTAACATATTATGTATTTATATAAAAAAAAAAAAATCAGCCGCATAATAATTATCAAATTTATTTCTCGGTCCTACAATATTCTGTCTTCGTGTAACCTATTAAGAAACAAAGATAATTTACTATTTGTTTATAATACTGACGCAAGCAGAGCTGATAACAACTACTGTTGTAATAAATAAGTCACTCACTTGTGAGGATCGGACAGTTATTTCGAGACGGTTGTTATCTTGCATCTTCGCCAGAATGTTTAAACTTCCTTTACAGCTAGATAATTGAATAATGACTCTTTGTTTGAAGGCTTTGGCGTTAATGCACAATTTGTATAAGCTATTGTTAAATATGGTTTCGAACTTATTATGGAGGGCTAGCCAGGCCGTTAATCTTCACTGGTATACTTGTTCAATTACAAGATGTTTTGAAACAGTGATATTCGGTATGGCACATTTATTGAAGTTTGAATTGTACATGCAGTAAGAGTACCTATATATAATAGCATAGTATATATTATACTGGCATGGGATTTTATTCAATTAAAAATAATAGGTACTACACGTAAAAAAGGACGAGAAAGGATAAAAAAATTAATGTTTTATCCAAAATAATACGTTTTGTGAAATACCAGAGATTGATTTAGAATTCACCTAAAATGTTACGCGTTTGACCTTAATGACATTCGTTGGAAACTTCGACACGATTCTGTAATATTAGATAAGGTTCATTGACATTTTGAAACTGTGGTCCCCGACCCAAATAGTTGATAACAAATCTAGAACATAGACTCTCATAATGCAGACTTACTGTTGTTTATTGAATGTCTTGTCTAACTTTTGGGTGATATCTGTGTTTATTTTTACAGCTAAAATAAATCACAAGTCAATAAGTTACTTACAAATATTCAAAAACAACGTTGTTAATAAGTATGTATCAAATTGTTCTACAGTTACTAGGCATTTTTATTTCATTTGTTAAGTATATTTTTATTGGCGATTAAAAATGAACTAGGGGTGAGAAAGCCCTATTAATTGAACTATATTATAATTTTTCAAGGTTCCAATGTTTTTAAAGGTCGATTAGTCAAGGTTATTCAAATTTTAAATTAATTATCGTCAAGCAATAATTCTATACACATTTTAGAGAAAAAATATTCTAACTTAACACATTACTTATTCAGAATACATTTTAATAATGGTACTTGTTGAATTTTTCATTAAATCTGACATTTTATCCAGACGAGAATAAATTTTATAACTCGGGCATAACCCTTTTTGCTTATTCATCAATCTCAGCAATTTGTCTGCACTCAACGAGTTTTTCATACTTTACAGGCTGGTAGCCTGTGTAAGTGGTCAGAGAAAAAAGTAATATCTACATTTAATGGAATAAGCTGGCTCTTTTTACTTTGATTTTATGTAAATATTTAGAAGAAAATATTTTTTTTGCTGTCGTTACTGTTAGTAGCATAGTCAGTTTTCAAATTTTTTAGGCGCAGTGTAAACCGTACTTTGAGAAGATGCTTTTAATCATGTTGCTTATAAGTTAACTCATTCCCATACCTCAAATCAGCATGTTTTTGTAAAACGTATCCAATATCTATCAGGATAAAATAAATTTTCGCGGACACACATGAGTTGTATCGTCCAATGCACACTGCGGCGATTATCCGTATTACCCGCATTCCAGCCGGCTTATCCGGACGGGTACCATGTCGGTAACGTGGCGCGAAATGGAAAGCTCACTGAACCCTCATGGACATGTACTCACACAATCACTGATAGTGACAGCGTTGGATGTACTTTTGTCGACTTTACTATTATCTACTACTGTCTGTATATTTCATTTCAAATTATTAAAATGTAGACACCTTTTACTCGATATTTTACGAGCAGCCTGTATAGTGCATCAAAAATGGTTTTTCCCTGTTATTTTTATTCGTCTTAGTACAATTAAATCATGTAAATGTGAAAGAGGTGTTGTTTGCGGCTTTGTCCGTATGATAATGCCTTTTCCGGAAGAAATCTCCCTAAAACTTTATAGCGATTCATCACTTGTACGACGAGGGCGACATCTATTTAAATATCAGATTAAAAAATATATTATTTCCCATGAGAGCAAACTACCGGGATAACAATGAGCCTATGTGTTAATCTGGTACATGGTCTACCCCTATATCAGATTCAGTCCAATCCCGTTGAACTGTTTCTGTATTTAGTTTCAACAAACATACAAACAGCTAATTTTCACAAACTTTTGCACTTATAATATTAGATAAATAAGAAATAAGGCTACTAACAAAAATGTAAAATTTACCTGCCTAGCAAATTTAGCTGTAGAAGTTATATTTAATAATAATTTCACATAAATATTTTTTTAATATAATAAAAAAGGATAAAAAAGCACGAGCGAGTGTTTGATATTTGATTTTAATTTCATAACATCCCTAGAGAATACAGTGAAATTGAAAAGTCTATATTGAAATGTGAATAAAAGTAATGTAATATTAAAATATATAAGTGTTTTGTAGATATATATGATTTTCACGAAAATTTCCACAATAAATTCATAATATGACAGTTATTAAGTTTTCCCATTAATTTATACGAATCGTCTGGCGCGTTATACCAAGATACAGGTATGGTATCAATTAAAATTGTCGTACAAAATATTAAGTACTTATAAAAGATTGTGAAGCTGTTTCATGTTTGGAGAGAGATTAATACATAATAGTTGAATAGATTTGAATGATTATTGTTTCTTATTAACTTCTTTTGTAGAAATAAATAACAGAAATCACATTGCTTATTTATAAAGTAGATAAATTAACAATGAAAACGTGATGTCTGCTGGAAACGTCCAAATGTTTGTTTTGTGTATTTCATGATTGATAACGTGATATCAACAGCAGTGATATGAACGTTATTGCGTCTTAAATGATTTAGCGTCGGTTGATATCAAAGTTATGATTTTTATAGCGTTGTTATGTCCTTTACATAACTTCGTATTCAATGGTAGGACATTTTTGTACACGAGTGTTAAACCCGCCATTTTACCCACGTAAGTATGTATCGTATCGCATTCCAGGATCAGCGTGTATATATGCAGTTGCAAACATGTCGGCATAATTATATTGCTGGTGAGGGGTAATCAACTCTCGTAAGTTGATACTCTTGCTGGAACCTTACTCCTTTTATCATCAAGTGTAATATCACTGTGCCTAACCCGTACAAAAAAGAATCTTAATTAAATAACGTTGCCATTAATCGTGATTACACTTATTTGTTGAAAATCGACAATAAGTCACAGTGACTCTTCTCAATAAATAGGTTAAAGTAAGTGAGAGTCGATACCCTAGTTGGGTGTGGAACGCACTGCCGAGATGAATTTCTGCAGATTAAAATCCCATGAGCACGCTCCTCTGATTTTTTAACATTATGTGTGTATTCTTTGTGAATTATCGCTTGGTTTAACAGTGAAGGAAAAGATCGGGAGGAAACCTACATACCTAAGAAGCTTTTTAGAGGCATTTTGAGTGTGTGTGAAGTCTACTAATGGGCTAGCGTGGTGGTCTATTCCCTCAATAATAGAGAAGGCCCGTGCCCAGCAGTGGGTCAATATATAATACAAGGCTGATATTATTATATGAGTAAATATTGTAACTTTTTTCTTAAACCAAATTTATCATTCGACTCAGCTGCTCACTCCTTCCGAAGTACAGCCGCGGTGCAACCTATTAATAATCCAGCAGTGTTTGAATATGTATGATGCCAGGTCGACGCACGTGACATCGCTTCCAAGGTACTAAGTTAGTACGTTACACATGAATAATAAGCTGTAACCAAGGCAGTTTGGTTTTACTGTGAAGTTTGAATGTTTTTAAGAAGTCAACATAGTAACAATTTGGATGAAATTTTGCACATGGATTGACATTGTCTTGGATTAAAATATATTATATATTACTTTTGGCTAAGGTCGCAGGAAGTCGCTATCCAGCGACTTCCTGCGACCGCAGGCCGCTTCCAACAGGTCGACGTGGAGATCCTTGGGGGAGGCCTATGTTCAGCAGTGGACTTCCTGTGGCTAAGATGAAGATGATGATGATGATATATCACTTTTATGGTAATTTGGTCTCGTAGGAAATACTTGAATTTTGATGTAATTTTTTAAGTAGATATCTCTGGTTTCGTACAAATGGGTGTATGCATTGACACGGTAATTTACAACCGTTTTCAATAATTGATCCTAATCCCAATCTTCAATCCGATTCGGACAACGAAACAATCAAAAACTCATTTGTAAGTATGTCAAAAAACTGTTCTGATTGATTTATTTTTGAGATAGATGTATATAAGCGATTGGGATCTGTTATTGAAAATGGTAGATAGAGATTTTTGTAGGAGCAATGTCTAGTCTTCTAACAACTCTGCCTAATTGCGAACTAGTGGTCTAACTACATACTTTCTTTCCTTATGTTCTTATCTATTGTACCTATATACTGTGCTAATAAATTGTTCAATCCTCAATTGCTTGGGCGCTTTTTGAAAAATGGCATCATTAGTTGAAGGATTTACATGAGAGATAATTACTTATTAGATTAGTCTAAGTCAACAAGACTTAGATTAATTTTAACTTATATTAAAACAGGTATACTGTACATGTTTCAAAATTTTAATCGAATCAAAATATCCAGCCTTCAAAATGTGTCTACATACACGAAAACTTTTAATTGGCGTTCTGACGCTATAATAATTTTACATATTAATAATAATAATAATAATAATAATAATAATAAGTAATTTATTGCCTTTCAATTAACAAATAATAACAACAAATTAAGCAAACATAATATTAGTGAAAGACAAAAGGAAATGACTCAGCGTGTGCTGACCGAAACCAGAGTTTAGATCAGCGCTGGTTTTCAGTCACTCCTATCTCCCTATGGTCTTGTGCGGGAGTTAGCGTAATTAATGGCGTAATTGCATAGTATTAACTGTTATTTTTCTACAACCAATAAAATATTTAAATTCGACTGTTTATTCTCAGTAGATGTATGAAACAGTATACGTCAATAAAGATATTTTAAATAATGAAAATTCGTGTTCTCAATAACAAATTGCGGTGTTCAGAGAAACTGTTTCTAGGTTAAACCACGATATTGAATTACAGACTTTACTTGGAATTAAGTTATAAATGGCCACATATCTCAATGCAGTTCGTACTGTCGTGGCAGGTTCATTGGTCGAGTTGGCGGGTACTCCTGATGTTCTAGCCAGAATACAATTTTCATGCAACTAGCTCAAGGTTAATGGGGCATTGGTTAGGACGCGCTACCTACACGCTGGAGCAAAGATACATATTTAATTGGTTCGTGTGGAATATTGATCGCAGGAAAAGTAGAAAAATGTTTGTTGATATGTTTTTAAATTGAAATATCTTTTTTTGCTAAATCGGTATAATTTCTGAGGTTACAAATATAAAAAACACGAAGAATTGAGAGTCCCCTTTTTGAAGTCTTTTAAAAAAGCGGTGCAATTAACTCCTTCAACAAGATGAACTATCAACATAATACAATTGATTATACTTATGAGTAAATTATATTTTCCTATAGAAGAATATGGGCCAATGCACAACGGAAATACATTGCAATGTATTTGATACTTACAATAAAAATGATTTTCCTCCCAACTTTATTTCAGCTGTACGGTGTAACAAATTAAGCTGTTGATAAGGCTGATGCAGATCTAATCGGTCACGTGGCGTTCGCAGACATTACAATCGATTTGTTTATGTAACAGCATGCGTCACAAACGCACAACCTTGCGTTAATACCACATTCATTCCAAGTTTAACTTGTGTTAGGAGAGAGCAACCAGGTAATACAAGTGCACGAGTGTGCACTCGTATGGAAATTTTAACTTAATTTATTCCTTCTTTGCGAGCATATAAATGAACTGCTCTAAACAACAACAAAAAAAGCAATTGTATGTTTTTCTTCTCTTTATCATGTACTGTAGTCTATACCTTAAACTGATTTTGAAAACAACAACACCAGAGTTTCTGGCCTGTTCTTCTCTGATGAGAATTGCTTTCCGAATTGGTGGTAGTTAATATTGACGGAATCTAAATAATGTATAACATTTTACGGGTACAAAATAAATCATTTCATTTTATTACGCCGAAAGTATTTTTTATCTAGAGGAAATTTTAAAGCTGGTTATTGGCAAAGAAGCTAGTATAATAAAAATGTCGATCTGGACGGTAACCTTAATGTAACAATAATAAAGTCGATCCGAAATTGACTGTTAATTTGGTCTACATTGTGATATTATTTTGGTGTAATTGCAACGCTAGGATGTACAATGGTTTATTTATAAGAGTCACAATATCTAAGAATTCGAGGGCGCGAAACTCGTCATAAAAAAGAAAGGCATGTTAGACAAAATAAGGATGTAGAGCAAAGATTTTATTTTGGAATAGTGAAACTTTACGTTAAGTTTAAACTCAATAATGATATTCAAGAAATTGGTTAACCTAATATCGATTTAGATTAAGGCCTCGAAAACATGGTTTGTGGAGTTTGTGATATTTTAATCGAAGCCAATTTTTTGTTTAACCCCTGGATATTTAAATTGAAAACCGATTTCGGAGAATCCAAAGGCGGTTGAGAGTCGGTTTATATATTCTATATATTCGTGTATATGATGAATTATACCGGTCCATATTGACATTGCGTTAATAAATGAAACTACATTCTCGTTTTCACCTCTGCCAACATTGTGCCATTTTAAGTGAAACTTATTTGCTCGATAGTTACACTATTTTATTTCACAGGGTTTGAGTAACTTGTTGTAAAGTGATATTTTCAAGAAGATAAGTATATGGTTTCGTTTAGTAACGCATGTTAAAAGACCCTGTATTACACTCAACTAACAAGAGCTCTAGGCATGTGAATTTGAATGGCAATGATAAAGCATATTTGAACGCCACTGCATCTATTTGTAGTAAAGATAATACAAGCTGATTCTTAAAAGAGACACTAACATTTCAACAAAGCAAAAAATATTTCAAAACATATACCTTATACAAATCTGTTTGACTTGAACAATTACGTGTTGACCTTAAATCTAATTAGATTATTTACATAAAAAGAAGCATCGGGGGCATTTCGGTGCAAACAAAAATGGAATTGTTAGCACGAGTTTACAAATAAATTTGGAAACGTCACAAAAGAACGAAATTGTATACCCGAAATTTACAAACAGACAGCGTTAGAATTTAGATTAAAGAAGTCTCTGTAATGCCTGTAGTTAAGAATTTTGGGTCACGGAAATTCATGTTTTTTTTGAGCATAAGCCTTAAAGAAATAGAATAGGATTATGGATGGGATGATGAAGGTAATGCTTGGGCTTCCTGAGATATAGGGCTTTGCTACAACATCATGGATAAGGTTTATTGTGAGTAGCCCCGCCGTGGTCAAATCACTTTTTATAACATAAGTCTTCAAGAAAAAGAATAAGATTCTGGGTGGGATAGTGAAGGTGGTGTTTGGGCTGCCTAAGATATGGATCATCACTCTAAGGTTTATTGTGAATGACACTGCCCTAGTCAAATCATTCATGCCGTTTACAGCCCCGCTTTACAACTTGCGTCTTAGTACTTTGTTATAATTTCTTACGGTGTAACATGATATTTAAACATATAATAGGTATTCGTTACATCATTGTAAACCATATTTCAGGGAGCGGAAAGAGCATTACAATAAATACCGAAAATTATCGACTGCTTGAGACTCGTAGGTACTCGGGTTATGATAATTTTCTATACATTATGTAACAAGGTCACTGACTTGAATAATTTCGAGTGACTTCAATTAAATTAATTAGTTCAACAGAATTATTAAAATACACTACGGAGTTGATTTGTATATGTGAAGAGGACGTCGTCACCCTGGAGTCTAATACTTAGCCTCGGCCAAGCCATTGACGACAACAATCCACATACGATAATTAGCTATGGATATCATTTTTTTTTATACTTCCGAAATATGAAACTGGATATATCATATCTTAGTCATCATTGTCTTCTTCAGTTTTTAGATGTCTCCTGCTGAATAAAGTCCTCTAAAGATTTCCAAACCTACATTATACGTCCGAAATACCTAAAGTGAAAAATATTATGCACATTTAAATTTAGGTTTCTAATTTATTATGTATATAACTGATTTTAGAATTAATAATAATTATATTTGAAACAATAAAAATCTTAAAAGTTAAATCACTAAAAATTAATAGTTGCATTTAATAATTTAATAAAACTATTAAAAAATGGGTAAAAAGAAAATTTATTAAATATGATTGTTAGCATTAATTAACTCTAGATGTCGCAACCCTATCCAAGTAACAAGTAAGTATATAGCTCTCACTAGTTTTATTAAATCTTGATTTGAAGGCGGTATTAGGTTAAGATCTGTAAAATAAACTTTCACATATAATTATCTAGGCCTAATCTCTAAAAAGTGAAGGAGAATCAGTTGCAAGTGGTTATTTTTAAATAGAAAACACTTTCATAAGGATGTTTTAAAAGGTAGGTATAATTAAATTGCTGTCGATCTTAAAAACTTTGTAAAATATTATTTATACTATTTTAAGGTATGCTTAGCATTGCGAAATTTGTGTCTTTATAATCATTAGACATTACAAATTACCATTTTTTTTAATTTAATATATATCACAATTGTGAACATGTGAACAAATTTAATTAGCCTTGATTATTTAATAGGAAATGGATTCAATTTTAGACTTCGAATAATAACGGCCATCGGGTGAAACGCTGAGGTCAGCTACAATTTCGTATAATTACATAATAATCCGTCATTTACAAGGCCTGTGATTTGGCTGAACACTCATTATGCCTTATTAATTTTAATATGCATAATTGAAATACGCATAATCATTGGCGTGAGGATAGTCTGTGCACATTTCGAATCAGTTAAAATGGGACCTAATTTCGGCTTTGTGCAAAAAATAATTGGTGCTTTAGTTAGGTGCTTAGCTATTTGATGACTAACTTTGGCTTTAACCAATGGTCTATGAATGAATAAAAGAATAAGTACCAAAATATTGCCTTCATATGATTTTATAAAAGATACTCATTATAGTACATCAAGTAGGCATTGTCAATTTTACGATTTCAGTTTTTGTAGAGCTGTTGAAAGTATGTATTTGATTGGCGTGATATCAATTAAACATAAAATCGATTCCTAAATATTTTAAACTGGACTGGAGTTAATAGTGGGTGGTTGAAATTTGATTTTTGGAAAAATGCGAACTTTTTTAATCGTCGCTTTAAAAAATGATTGTCTTATGATAAGCCGTTAGTAAATTTTGTAGACGGCATGTTAGTCTGCTATAACCAATAAAATATTTTAAATACTTTGGAAATGTCAGATAGACATACCTATCAAAGAAAATATATCTATTTACAGGATTACCTAAGGACTTTGTAATGAGCGATAGATAACGTATTGATTGTTTATCTCCTCCTATAGTTTTTATCATCTAAAGACCGATAAAAAATAAATCCATTGTAATTTCATTGCTATTTACTCGATTAATGTTTTAATCCTAATTGGGAAGAGAATAATTAAGTATTATATAATTATTAGAAGTACCTTTATAGTAATACTCTATATTATACAAGAATAAATAAAAAAATATCAGAAATAAATAAGCATTGCTGGATATATTTCATTTTTTTATAAATGAGGAATATTGGACAAAAGTATAGACCACAACACGCAATGTGAAATTAATTAAAAACTTAATAATCAGGTAGTACTTTGTGTAGGTTTTTTTAAACACAATTTGCCTGGGATTGGCTTGGAATGCACTGACAGCAAGCAGGTGGTCGTAAACTAAATTAAATGACTTATACAACATGGTTGAAAATGAGAGCGGGAACTTCACATTGGATCACTCTAATAATGTTAGCTGCGTGTTAAATATATGCAAAAAATGTTGATAATAATAATGATTACGTTATGTATAAGATTTAAAACAAAACTCGTCCTTACAAAAGTTACTAAGTCACCTCAAACTTATGTACAAACAAAAAATAGTTTCTAAGTTACACAGGGTTGGATCTTTTTTCCGATGAGTTTTCTGACACGTTTTTGTGAACATTTGAGTTGCGGTGGCAGATTTTATTGCCAGATTAGAGCCAGATTGTTTTAGTCAAGAATGCTAAATATATTTGCAAATACCTTTTGAATCGTGGCATTTGAACATATAGATTGCAGAAAAGTAATATTGTTAAACACTTCAATAAACAAATTGTTAATTCAGGGATATTTTTGTATTGTGATTTTTAGCAAGAGTTGATAAGTATAGTATCAGATTTTCCTTGTTTATCTCTGCACCACCTTAAGATAGAAAATGTGCTTGACATTAAGTCCGTCTATATACTTCTTCATAAATAAATTGTGTATAAATAAATAAAATACATTCTGTGGTGGTTTAAAATTCTTGGTCTATACACTAACCAAAGAACAAAAAAGTGAAACTTGTTTTAGGATTTTGGCGCCGTTTTTATATTTAAATTTTCTCCCGACATTTCCAAGACTGAAGCCTTCGTGGTCTTCTCGTCAAAAGCTACAATAAAAAAGTAGAATAATTTTAAAATGTTGATAGATATTGTATCTTTGATTTTCGGGCGACTAACACCTCAGTCCGCCCCGTGACCCGGAACGCTGCAGTCTTCGAAACGTCAGAAGAAAATTAAAATATAAAAAACCGCGATAAAATATGAAAAATAGTTTTATTTAGATGTTTACCATTCGCGTATACATAAGAACACATTAACAAAAAAATAGAAAAAATATAATCAATTATGTACACAGTATTTATATTAGCATCATCTTTATTCTGTTAAATTATCTGATGTGAACATAAAATTTATTTAACAAGATGGCACCTGTGCTACATTTAGATTTCGTTTTCCTTCCTTGTATAAGGAATAGATTTATTAAAATACAAACTAATTTGCCCGAGATCACTGTGTAATGATGATTATGGTTATAATTAAAACCGATGAGACGTATAAATGATATTTTATCCTGTCATGGAATTGTTTTTGGTATACCTTAACAGGCGACGCGCAGTTAACCTGTTGTCGTCTGCACTATATACTATGAAGCTGGCATCAAAGACGCATCAAATGTCAATTATATATTTTTTGTCATATAAACATAAATAACAATAATTTAATGATAGCGCCCAGATAAATCATTTATACTTAGATATATTACTTATACAGAAATTACTGTAAATTGTACAGTTACTTACGCATTGCCTAAACCATCCTTCAATAAGAAATTAATAAAGATATAAACAGCGTGATTGATAGACTAGTTATATAGATAAAAAATATGATCTAAAAAAAAAATTGGTGTAATTACTTCCTCTAATTCTAAGATCCTATATAAAATTTTGCATACTGTCGTAACATGTATATTTAAAACTATAATTTATAAAATGTTTTCAGCAAAATAAATTGATTTAGATTTTGACAGTTGAAAGGGACTATTAGTAGTTCTCGTCAAGAAGCTGATGGCGTCTAATCATAGTGCAGCTTAAATATAATGTTACTAAAGAGAAAACAAAACAAATAAAGTATTTGGTCGCTTCACAAAAACAACATTAACATTTTAGACTGTCTACGAAAATACTTGAAGATCGTTAAGAGCTGAGTATATTGACACTAGGATACAAGTCTGCCTACGCTACACTCTCGCAGAAAGCGAGCTCTATTGTAAATGTTACATACAGTTGCATCTACCATTCCATTTGTTTTCATTCATTGTTCGCTTATTGTTACGAGTACTGCGAATGCCAATACTCTGAAGAGTTGTTAGCGAACTAATATGCGATGTTTGAGAGCCTTTGTTCACGTCAAATTCAAACAGGAGAGGATTATATTGACAATAGATTGGATAAGGATACAATGTTATATATAAAGTTAATATGGCGGCACTTTTGTTTTTTTATATTGTTTATATGAAGGACGGAGTACAAGATAACTCTTGTTGTAATAATCTAACGATTACTAGTACAAATGAGGTAATTAATACGCACCCTTAGAACTAAAGGGACCTAACTCAAAAGTTATATATTTCCTGATTTTTTTAAAAATCGACCTTCCAAAGCATGTTCTATAATCCTGCTACGAGAACAAGACAAAATGATAGATAGAAATAGAGTTTTTCACCTTCGACAAGCGGCCAATTCACAGACAGCCTTTTAAATTATTTTCAAATCTTTTTATTCGTTTCCCGCAAATCATCTTTTTTGAGTTAGGGCACGATAAATTATGTATTGTGAGGCAAATCTTTTTATAAAATTAACTGTCGAACTGAGAAATAAGAGCCTTATTAGGAACTAATTTCTAAGCGAAATAATCGTTGTATCTACGGATTTTTCCTGGATCAACAACACATTTACCTTTGTTACAATAATATGGCGGGAATTATGTCTCGTTGCAAACGTATTGTCCTAGATTTATATTGCGTTGTTTATATTGATAATTAATACCGATGTATTATGAATTCTATAGGATAATCTATTTATGGATGTTATTATCCTTCCTTTAAGGTACTTAAGTCTGGCATTGGCAAGCCAGGCATATGGTATGTATCGTAATTTTTTTACAATTCATTAAACAAAAACTACTACATCTTTTTAGAATGTTATATTATGTGGATACGTTTGGTGATAAAATATAATTAAGGTACATAAATTTCATCCTAATTAACGATAAACGTAAAGGACGGCTGCAAAACCTAAAGGGATACAAGAAAAACCTGTTAACCCACTCGTGGGCAAAATACCAACGAGTGACGAAAAGCTACAATGAAATACAATATCCTAAGCCTCGATTGCAAAATTGACGTATTTATGTATGAAATATATCGTTCAACTTTTCAACTACTTCAAATATCGAATAGAACAAAGGAATAACTTACCCGATATCCCGAGCGTCCAAGGAGTTGATGGAGGAGCGCGGCACCAGTGGCCTGTAGCTGGACCTCGTCATCTTGAAGCTTTGGCACCAATCAAACAATCCTATTCAGTACATACGCTGCATTCACATATCATAGCATTAATTATAACACGTTTATTAATTGAGCAAACGACGCGGCTGACGGCCGACAATGCATGCGAACAACTGATTAACATTGTTTAACACACATGTTTACAAGTGCCGCCCATTCGCTGATAACTCGTATCGCATCGAGGACGGCCGATCTACTTATCAATAATAATAATAAAAAAACTAAAATAGATAACAACTTGCCGAAAACGGCTACTATTTACGTTCTACAATGTTGTGAATGGACCGATCAATAAAATTAAAGTTGGGGTGAAAGCTCTTGGAACCACGCCTCGAGGGCCGGTTCCGCGAGCTTTACGAAAACTAATTTTAGCGCCATCTATCGACGGTTGATCAAATTTAATGCGTTTGTTGGACGCCACCAGCTCTAATTCGGTTGGGAATTCGACAGATACCCACCTGTTGATATTGGTATTGATTTTAGGATGCGACTTTAAGCTACGTTAAAAATGGAGTGGGGAGGTGAAAAAAGGATTAATTTTTGTACAGATTATTCGCCGAGCTCTTTCTTTCTATCAAAATTTTCATAGAAGGCGAGCGTGTCGCCATTTTGGAAACAAATTATGATTACGACACGTGCTTTTATAAATCAAAATATTTAAACAGATTTTATTTGCCAGGCTTAGGAGTCGGACTCAAAACTTCACTATAGTTTTAAGGCGCTGCTATGTGTTTTAACAGAAAAAAAAATATTGTAAAATCGGTTTCATAAATGAGAAGCAAACAAAAATTACTATGTATACGTATAAAAGTTTCTCAGGTATAAACAACAAAAAGAGTTTTGATTTAGGTTTTGTACCTTGTCCTGCCGTTAAACTCAAGCATTTCTGTAACCTCATCGACCTAAGATACCTTGAAGTTAAATACTGTTTTTAAGATTTTTCTGAAATTGCCGGAAACGCGTAGGTATCCTTTGTCAGAGGCGCAAGAGCGTGACCGAACAGGTTTTATATTTAGCGTGTTGCGTGACGGCTCCAATCAGAACCAACTTGTAAGTTATTACTTAGTGCAATGCTCCTTTGGTATTGCAAATTAAGATACATTACAGTATATAGGTATACCTATTCCAGTATTCTTGATTATAACATTAATCAAAGATAATCAATATCTACTGAATAGTAGGTATTTCTTTTGATCAGCTGTGACTATGACGCTGTCTAGCTAGTGTCAAATAAAAATAAAATATCTAAACAGTATACCTGTATAGGTAAATAATCATTGGTGGCGTAATAATTGGGTGGCATGTCGGGCAAAACGCCACGGGCCCTCGGGTTCAGGAGGCGCCAAAATTTTGTAAATGAATTGTAAGTTTATGGGTATTGGGACTTAAAAAAAAAGGTCACCGCAAAATATATAAACGGTTGAAAGGCTAACCGATTTTAACGACATTTTTTTTCGATAAATTTTGACCAGTTTGAAGACACAGAAAAAAGAGTAGATTTTAAATATAATAAACTAAATGTCGCTAAATGCAAAACATGTCGCTTAAGTCAGTTTTTCAACCGTCGATATAGATTGACTAACTGATTACGCCACTGGCCCATAGATTCATATTTTTGGACCTTCAATTGTTGTCGTCGTCCGTTTAAAATAAAAAAAAAAATACGGCATATATCATTAGGCTCGTGCTGCGTTTTATTCTCAGCAAGCAAGTATTTTTGGGATATAAATAGTTTTAAAAATATAATCTGACTCGAACTGGATTTGTGCTCGAAATAGCGATAGGTGCGCTCGTTATCTTTTGGAGATATTATCAAGTTTGGTTGTACTTGTACCTTTCCCTATCTCCAAGGAGAAAGGTGTGACGATATCTATGTCTGTGATAATGATATCTATGTTCTGTTGAGATATTTATTTATTGCAAACACATTTATGCGATTGCCCACACCTATTGCAGGAGTTAAATTGTTGTAAGAAGTGGAAAATATTAAAAAAATATTTCAATGAGTTAATAGAGTCAATGATACTCTTTTAATGAATTCATTTTATGAACCTAGTATTGACTATTTCAATTAATAACGGATTATTAAACAGTTTTGTGATTCAATAATGTTTATAAAGTGGCTTACTGTCAGAGTCATCGCATTGAGAATATTGATTATGTGTAAAATCATACATAATATTATAAACCCACATTCGCGTCTGATTTTTGCCGACAGGTAAAGGTGCAACTGGTGCGCCTACTTTCCACCGTAAAATAGGGGGCGGGCTCTGAGCTCTTACTGAGTAAAAGCCCAATATCATTTTGCCCGACCCGTGATCGAACCCGAGACCTCAGTGTTGCAGTCGTACCGTGATACAAATACGCCACCGTGGCAATCTGCTTAATATTGTTAACTTTTACCTAATATTATGGATACCACATGCCTGAGCAAACATTATTTAAATATTTTGGAACCTTTCGGTCGAGTCCTACAAGTTACGTATCATCATACGTATTATTAATAGAATTATAATATTTTTTTATTGTGAATAATTTTAGAAAAACGACATCTGACTGGCTACCGCCAGTCTCTCGTGTATGAGAGTCCGTCTGGGTAGGTACCATCGCAATGACTATTTCTGTCGCTAAGCAGTAGTGTGTAGTCATTGTAGTTTTCCCGTTTGAAGAAAATTGTAGCCAGTGTAACTAACTACTGGACATAATAAAACTTAAATTCTCATGTCTCAGGATGGCGAGCGCAGTGGAATTCCAAACAATACTTTGTAATACAAGGTTTTGCATGGTGTTTCAACTGTTAATGGGCGGTCGTATCGCTTATCATCAGGCGAACGGCAAGCTCGTCTCGTCATTCAAAGCAACAAAAAATCTGTTTAATTTGATTTCTACTGTTACTTAGAAAATTACTTTTGCGAATTCAATCCACTAACAGAATCCGACACCGAGACATGTTATGAAACCTGTAAAATTATTAGTTTCAGATGTTAGCGTTAAATTGAAACGTCGAAGGCTTTTATCAAGAATATGTTTATACCGCGCAGGTCTTGCACCTTTCGTTATGAAGTGTATGTCGGTAGTGTGCTGTTATTATTGGTAATTACGCAAAAATAGTTTCGATATTTTTTTCATAAAATTTTGTATCTTAAGAATAATATCGCAAGTATCAAAAAAAAATTGTAATGGTTGCCTAAAATACATTGTATCTGATTAAATACTAATTGACCTTCAAGTCGTGCATTAAATTGTCTTCTTGCTTTCGTCCAGTTCTTTTGTTTCTTCCGAGGTTTCTTCTGTTTTCGTCTTATCTTCATCCTCCTTCATTAGTTCTTCTAGATCTTTCTCAGCGTTCTTAAGATCATCCTCTGTGATGTTCATGTCTGGGAAACGTCGCTGTAATGACAGATCATGTTAGACTCCCATTTTATAACTTTCATTTTCACCAAGTTATTTCAACCAGTTTGGTTTGCTAGATTCTCTTAGTGTCTTATTTAGCTATGTTAAAATAAAATGTTTGCCGTAAGATGTATTTGGATACATATAAGTGAAAACAGGAATCAGTCGTGTTCATTTACTTCCTTAATAGCGGGGAGAGGTAGATAAGGGGCTACAGATATCCAACACTGATATCAAATTATTATGAAACGTGATCGGTAGACACGTGGCTTGACAATTATTTAATTGTACGACTTGGGCCCGTGAGTTAATAAAGTTTTATGCCAAGTATACAAATTTAAGAACACGATTACTTTCTTCGTATCTACTATAATGTGAATAGATATCATTTTATCGTGGATAAACCAATAGCGCAAAGGTTTATAAGCAAATAAGCCAAATTAGTTTTTACAGGATATAATTTCATTTCTATATGGAATCTGGATATTAAGCTCCAGGTTTTGTCATCCAACAACCTTATCCTACATCAACGCTTGCAAGGCAATCAATGCTAAGCGACAATCAAATTTTTTGTGCAGAGCGATTTAAAGTTTTCGCATTAGTAAGATAAATTATAATAATTAATCTATTTACATTATAAAAAATTGTCTAATGATATTTAAATTGTTGGAGCTACAATACTTAGATTAAACGACGCAGAAAAATCTAGCGAATCCAAATATTTGTGTAACTAATTTTCAATATAATTGTCGCTTAGATATAATTACCATCGATATTTAAACTGATGCAAATACCGAAATACTTTGTTACGTGAATAAGTACATCTGATTATAACATTAATTAATTTATACTGTCTACCATTTGTTTAAATAAAGGAAATCTTCACCTGCAGATCTTCTAGCGTGTTCTGTAAATTCTGCTGCTGGTTCCTCATTCTTCGCGGCAGGGTAAATATTGTGTGGAAGAGCCTCAACATCGCCCATCCCATTGCTGTTATAAGCAGATAAATAAACATCGCTTTCCCCATCGACCAGTAGTCCACACTCACTTGCTGATGCTTCATCGTGCTTAGTTTTAATTGGCTTATTATTGAGCTTACTTTGTATGCAATTTACCTCGTGCGTCTGCAAGCTTATGTGACAATTTAGGACGTCAGAATCTGTTTGTAACACGTCAGATATCTTTTATGATGACTATAACCATGTCAGATTGATGGTCCGTAATAAGAGACGGTATTTATGCGAGTGACCCATTTCCGATCGATTGCCGGCTATGACACAAATAATTGATGTTACAGAGGTGGTCAACCAAGAAAGGAAACAACGTAGTATGTTCGGGCTTGGCATTATATCTTTATATTTAATTGTATGGAAGTTTCGTCTTTGTGAGATGGAACGGAATCTCAGTAATCTATTCATGGAATCAGCAAATAAAATGTCAATAAATATCAATATAATGTAAATAAAAGGGGTATATGTATTATATTGTAATTGACAGATCTGAACAAGATTTAATTAAAATAAGAAAGAATTCCTTGTTGAAATATTTAATTATTGTGTTTTCCTTTTATAAACATGGTATATATAGAGTTGTATGAATAACGAACTATAAAATACTTACCCACGTTAATTACCTGATATTTTCATGTTAGAGAATATTGTACTCTGCTAGGTGCTAGTAGTTTAACTTTTACTGAGCGCAATAAACTTATTTCGCTCGATAAAAGTAAATATTTTTACCTAATAGCAGTTTTTTAGATATGGCTTGTAATTTTAGACTAAGGCATATAATATGAATAAAGTAACTGTATCCAGAGAAGTGATCTTAATGACATGCGCTTATAATCCGTTGTCCCAGGTTTAGTGTTACGTTCATAGGCTCCTAGTAGGTAGCTGTGTGCAGTATCATGGATAATCTATATAGCATAGCGCGAAATACTCACTGTCAAAAGATAAGTTGTATATTAAAATGATGTCAAGGGCTGTGTGTAATCCAACATTTATCAGGCGCCTATGAGCGTGAGTTGATGGAATACGTTTAAACGCATTTTAATCTTCTATATATATAAAAATGAATTGCTGTTCGTTAGTCTCGCTAAAACTCGAGAACGGCTGAACGGATTTATCTTATCTTGGTCTTGAATTATTCGTGGAGGTCTAGGGAAGGTTTAAAAGGTGAGAAAAATTCGAATAATTGCCGGGAAAATCCTCAAAACAGCATTTTTCTATTTCCCATACAAACGTTTTCTAACTAATACGTAGAGTCAATTTGAGCTTTATTGCTATTGTATAAAGTTCACTGTTGTCTAAGCAATGTAGTTGTGTTCCTAACATCAAAGCAGTGTGCGTTGGAGCACAGAATATAATAATGTAATGTCGCGTTCTGAAACTCAACAAAAGTGATATAGCGGACCCGACTAAATTGAACAGTCACAAAATTTAATATATCATTAGTTATTTGGTTGGCTTCACGATATTATTTCTTTTGTTTTACTTTGAAATGCATGTTTTCGTTATGGACAATTTTTGAGCTACTTTTGCATATCTATACTTATAATAAATCTGTAGAGAGGTCAATTCTGTACATGAAATATATTTCCAAAATAACTGGGGGTGATTAGGGATCGATACTGATGCCAAAAATGCAATTAGTAAAATTTTTGTCTGTCTGTCTGTATAACCGTTATAGAAACAAAAACTACTCGACGGATTTTAACTTAACTTGGTACAATTATTTTTCATACTCCTGAGCTGGTTATAGTATACTTTTCATCACGCTACAATTAATAGGAACATAGCAGTGATGGAAAATGTTGGGAAAACGGGAGAAGTTACTCCATTTTTTAAGCTTCCGTCATTTCGTGTGCAACCTTAATGGTTAAAAGTTCCTTCGATTTCACCAGGATCCCATCATCAGACCTTGACCGGACAATCGGACCACCTGCATACCACCATAAATTAAAAAAAACATCCCGACAAATTGAGCACCTTCTCCATTTTTGAAACCCGAAATCCACGCGGGCGAAGCTGCGGGCGGAAGCTAGTAAACTTATAAATATTGACATAAATAAAACAGGTTCAAATGATGTACTTATACCTACAAATAGTTGACAAAATCCACCTTTGGTGTTATAGGTAGGTATTTGTTTTTACCGTGGCTTTGTTCTTGTTAGGTAATAAATCAATACCACTTAAATATTTATAAGACAGGCGATTTATGGTCTAAAAACAATGATTAACTTCAATAAAAATATTAGATCAGTTAAAAATGTACCTATCTTCAGCATATAAAAGTTGGTTAAAATGTATTTTTTTTTAGGAACTTACACAGCTAAACGCAAAAACAATTATTAATGTATTCAATTGTTTTATACAAAGTTTAACCAAGTCTCAATATGGGCGGTCGTATCGCTTATCATCAGACGAATGGTAAGCTCGTCTCGTCATTGAAAGCAATAAAAAAATCCCAATGTTACTTACCTCTGGGGTTGATAAATCGATCCAAGTTTTTACCCGTGCGACAATGACATCTGACCGTCAGGTGTTAGTGGTTCGTCCAAGGTGGCGGCGAGGTATGTCAATATTTCATATAGCCTCGGAGCCATCGACAATAACTTACACTGTGTGTTTAACAAAAATCGATCTAATTGCCAAGTTATTAGAAATGTAGATCTTCCAAGTTTGAACTATATCGACTTTTTAAGATCAGGGGGCTTATTCCGTCTAGATGGGCGAATCAGTTTTATTGGAATTACAGGCGTTCTATTTGAAGGATAGTTTCGATAGTTGTATTGGTAAGATAATCAAAAAAATCCCTATTACATATATGGAGCGACTTACTTAGCTTGCATTACATACGGATCACCTGTATGGGCCGATAGGGTCACTATCGGTGCTGTGCGCAGGAAACTGCTCCAGAGTCAACGATTGGCGTTGATATTCTTGTGCAAGGCGTATAGAACTGTTAGTACAGAGGCTTTGCCTGTCCTCGCGGGTGTACTCCCTGTCGATTTGGAGGTACAGCGTCGCGCCGCTATGTATTACTCAACCAGAGAGGATATGGATAAAAAGTTTCTTACGTTTCGCGAGCTCTTAAGAATCGATAGACTATTTAAACCGCACACCGATGTACACAATGAGTTATTAAATGAATGGCAATGTGGGTGGGACTTGACTTCGAAAGGGCGTCATTTATATAAATACTTTCCGTACGTTCGCGATTGCCTAATAAAAACTTGGCTAGAAATAGATTACTGTGTATCGCAATTCCTTACCGGCCATGGTAATTTTAAGGGTAAACTGTTCTCATTTAGGCTGGTTGATTCTCCTGTGTGCCCATGCTCTACACCTGGTTACGAGGTTGAACAATCTGCTCATCACGTACTTTGGGAGTGTGGTCTCTGGCATAAAGAGCGCAACATCATGTTAGACAGTATGCAAATAACATCTGGGGTTGTATACTACATGAACCTTGTTGAGACTAGACGGAATTTCCGTGCTTTCCGGCGTTTTTGCCATGCCTATTGTAATCAAATCTAACAGCTCATGTGATAGGATCCTTTCATTTAATTTTATCCGTGGTGCTTTATAATTAGCTTATCAAGTTGTAAACGTCCCTATCCTTGAGATTAAATCGCCTCCTTACATCATGATTTTGTAACACGCATTGCTCTGGAGGGAAGTGGACAATTAATATTTCCAACTCCTACCTATCTTTCTATTTGATTAATTTCGTTGCGGGATAATGACATATTAGTGTTCCCTGAGACTCGCCGAGCTTCACTGCTCGGTGTTATAAAATGATCCTGGCTTACAGGAGTTGTAGTGGTGGGTGTGAGGGCGGGAAAGTCTCAATTACATATACGGCCATCAAAGCTTTAAGATACCCTTCGTTTAGAACGCAGTGATTGCAAAAAAGACGGATTTACCCCCGTAGACGGATTTAGGCCGCCCTAACCTTTTTCCTAAAAAAATTAAAAACAAAGTGTTCTTAAAAGATATAAAAGAAGCCCAATAGCTAAAAAAATGGTGTCTCTAATCTTTATGATTAATGTCCGATGTCTATAAACGATCCTAATCCTTATCTTCACTTCGATCCCGAGAATAAACCAATCAAAATTAGTCATTTTTAAGTACAAAAAAACTTTATTCTGGTTGATTCATATTGGCGATAGATCGAAAAAGGCGTTAGGATCATTTATTAAAATAGGACACAAGTTTTATCGTTTTTATTTTAGGAGATTAAAGTTACAAATCCAACAATTTATTTTAATTTGGACAAAAGTAAAAAACAGGTATGAAAAAAGAAAAAGGTATAAAGTATTGATTTTATTAAAAATGTTTCTTACAATTTGCAAGTAATACCAACATAATATAACTTTAAAATCATAACTAGCAATATAGTGTAAATGAGCTCATGGATGCTATAAGCATAGTACATCTCCCAAAACACCATAAGTCAGAATTTGTCTATTTCCTAAAATATTAAAATTAATATAATAGACATTTTCTTTATTTTCAGGACCTACTCAATTCAAATTTAATCTTACTTCTTATCTTATACCGCTGAAATTATACATGCGAAAGTCTGTAAAAATGTTAGTATGTTTATTAGAAGTGAACGCTCAAACAACTGAACAGATTTTGATGATATTTGACGCGCCGATAGACCATGCTCCGGATTAACACTGTCAATTTCGTATTCCAGTAATTTGCTCTGATGGGAATTGTTGGATTTTTTTTAATACTATTTAATAAATAGACAGTGTTGGAATCGTAGTGATTTAGGGACTTTGGTAGCGGGAAAGGCTTGTCACGCGAGTGAAGCTCCGAATAACGCCTGTTATTTTATCAAATCGACATTAACCGAGGATACATAATCTCATTTAATTTGTTTTACAATTGCATATGGTGGTTTGGGAGAATAAAAAAAATATATTGTTGCAATCACAGTTGAGTATTAACACATTGTAAGAATCAGTAGAAAGTCGTTATTACGTTGATAAAATTCACATCACTATTATTTCTTATAGACATTGTTATTTAAATTTTACTAAGAGCGTTTCAGATGAGCGTTTGACGCGCGTTAAATAATCTTAATGATAACGTGCGTCAGTATGACAATGAAAGCGCGCGAATGATCTGATCAACGCGCGTTTAACGCGTCATCTGAATGGGACGAACGGTATTTACATTTATTTGACAATGGAAATATATACTACCTGCAGTTTGTAATATTTATTATAAACCATTAAAGGTGAACAAAATTTGAAAATTGGTCTTTTATTATCTTGTACCCCGGACGTTATGCCCTCATGTAAACTTCGTAGTTTAAATCGGGTGAAATAAGGGTGAAATTTTACAAAGTAAAATAGGGAACATTTTATAAACGTAATAATACAACATAGGAAAAACAGTATAAATCTTGTAGTAGTTTCGTATACGGTAGTCATAAATTAATTACTAAGTTTTTTAAAATTTTGTCTTAGGACTTTTTAACAACAGGTAGCGAATAATTTGTACAATTATGCTAATTCTTCATATCAAGATTTTTCAGAGCTGAACAATTTGAATCGTATGGATCGTCACTAAATACATATTAGAAAATAACTTATTAACATTAACAACATTTTTAAACTATTGAGCCATTTGGAAGTAATTTTTTTGACATCGATATTTTTTAAATATAACGTTTTCTTAAATACAAAACCGAGATAATATCCGAAAAGTTTTAAAATCATGGCTGCTCATAAAATATAAAACGAAAAAAAAAAACAGCATTTAAAGTCTATAAAATCCATTTCAAAGCAAAACAAAATATACATCAACTAATAGGCACGTAGATAATATTAAAAACAATGAGCAGTGCCAGTCTGATTAAAACGTCTATCTCTTTCTGTTCGTATGTAAATGAACAGGATAAATAATATAATGGATATGTAAAGCTGTAGACATAATATCCTTTGGTATGGGCGCGTTCACACATTACGTAAACGCAAGGCCAAGATCTGCGAGTTAAATTCCGAGCCCGAAAATCAACTGTAAAATAAACTTTATTGCATTATAGATAGAAAGTATAATTTCACTTACGTAATATCTGAATGCTCCCTAACGCCTTAACCTAAGTTTGAGATGAAAAATACCGTGAAACATTCTCTCGACGTAACTACTTACAAAGTGAATACAAAATTATTATACGCTTACAAGATTATTATAAATATGTAGGTACATTTTGGTATCAAGCGCAGCGTGTAGGTCGGTGCTCACGGCATGTTCTGTAGACACTCTTTTATTTGTGTCCAGGCTTGTAAATTCTGTAGAATAAAAAAAAAACATTTAGTGTCACTTATTGGTTGGGGATCATTCGAGGAAACCAGCCCGCCAAGCTGATCTAATTTGGCAAGAGTGAAAAGTAATTGATGAGAAACAAGTAAATATTCGCTTATTGGGTGTATTTTTATTAGTTATATGCAAGCATGAAATTTCGTGTTTGAATAGGTCCCTTGACTAAAACAACATACTGTATATTGGACAAAAAAAATTACCTTCTTAGCTGCTTTTACTTGTAACGTGATGAAGCCAACAAGGGACTCGTGAAGATCTTTGTCTTTTTGTTTCTGGAAGTATTCTATTTCCACCATTGCCTTTTTAGTGAATTCACTGGAAGGAAAACACTTGTTTAGTAAAAAAATAATAATACTGACCGGTCTTATAATAAACATTGCTTTAAAAATATTTAGATTCTGTACTGTATGAAAATCAATTAGAAACAAAGTTTTAACTGGTTACCTCGATTGGTTAGGTTAGGTTAGGTTTACTTTAATTAGGACCCTATGAACTGTCCGTCCATTATCAATAAACAATCCCAAACATAAGCTTCGATGCAATCCCGAGAATAAACCAATCAAAATAGCCATGTCTTAGGATGTTAAAAGAAACTTTGTATTGATTGGCCCATTTTTACGATAGCACAAAAAGAGCGATTGTGATCGTTTATTGAAAAGTCGGTATAATAATAGTGATTTTTGTTAATCTAAATTCATGATGGTGATCATATTAAAGTGGTCATAAGGTCCCTTTTCTTGTGTTCTTATTTATATTATACTGTTTCATAGCTGGGCACGAGCCTCCTACTAAGAGCGCTTAGACCTTAGTCCACCACTCTTGCCTAGTGGGAGTTGGCACCTTACATTCCCTTAAAAGTCTGAGAGGGAACTTCTCAGGTATGCAGGTTTCCTCACGATGAAGAATCTTTACCGTTGAAGCAAGCGATAATTCACAGAGCATACACACACAACTTTATGAAAGTCACAGTGACCATTAGTCTTAGCAGTCCATTCCACTCCCAACGAGGTTATCTTCGCTTGTGTTCTTATAAATTAGAACAAAAAAAAAAATACTTACTCTAAATCGTTCTTAGCTTTGACAATGGCCTCTTTATCTGCCGTGATCTTGGCGTCCAGCGCCCTGGTGGTCTGGTCCCGCACAATGTTGGGATCGGTGGTGCCAAACAAACGGGACATCAAACCGGACTTGCCCGCCGCGGCACGATTCCTTTCCGCTATCCTGAAAACAATAAGTTAGTTTTGTAATTGTCGATAAAGAACAACGTATTACATTACATTATACCCTATATTTGAAAAATAAAAAAACATCGGTAAAGGCCTAACCCGACCGAATTTAACGAGATTTAAATGAAGCCGTACACGATAAGACAGTCGAAGTGGCGTAGCGTGTGTTCTTGCTCCCCGGGTGGAACGAACATTTGCCGCCCCAACGACAAAAAGACTAAAACCACATTTCAACAAAACACAAAATAAGTGTCAAACCCGCCAATTATTGGTATACGCCATAAAGACATTTTCGCCCCTTGAAAGTGCCACCCCAACTACGCTACGTCACTGAACAGTTGTAAGGACTGGCCGCCCAACTGTCGCACCGTGTATAATCTGATTCAGATTTCTTTTATTTGGGAACGGCACATTATTCTTCATTTATATCGTTGTAATTTCATCAGTGCTTGGTATTATTGCTTAGTGTGGGTATATTAGCCGTAAAACAACTTGAGCGCACTGGAGTGATGGGGGATTTTTTTTTGCACTTTACTGTTAAAATTAATTTAGAATATTCTCGAATAATTCGTGCCAAATATGGCTTAGAATTACGAGTAACTAATACACAAGAATAAGCTATTTACACTCGTATTCGTGACTATTCGTTTGTACTCGGAAAGTCTAAATCAGGTATACGTATGTACCTGTTGTTGAGCGTGTCCTGCGCGTACTCGAGCGCGTGCTGGAGCGCCTCGTGGTTGGCGCAGAGCTGCTGCAGCGCGCTCGCGTAGAACAGGTACTCCTTCAGCTGGTCCGCCAGCTGCTCCTCGTCCTCAGCCACCGAGTCTATACTGTCCGCTATGGAGTCTGTAAGGGAAACAAGACTTGAGTATTTAACACCCGAAATAAAGAGATAAGAAAAGTAATTAATTGTAAATAAAAAAAGTCTGGAAAGATTGCTTCGGTGGCTCATTAGTACTGCGTGCGCATTTATCACCACGATGACAATGCTTTCAGCTAGCTATGTGGGTTAAGAAATTATTTATATGGTTCTCTTAGCACTGTGATTGCTTATGCGCAATAATCCATCAGGGACATTGGTATTTGCTGGCAAACAAATGAAGTAATCATAATGTACATAAAAATGTAAATTACCAAAATAGTGTCCCGCCTTTTGTAACCCATCACCCATTTCCTTTTCTATAACACTCCATTCGCTGAACAGTTTGCCGTAGTTAGCGTGCAGTTTGCACAAAGCAAAGTTCTTCTCTATTATTTTCGATCTGCAAACAATGCTCGAGTGTAGCTAATTATAAACATTTACGCTTTTGTGGCCATCCACCGAAAACTTTATAAAATCACTGTTACATGGAAGGTTGCCAATTTTCAATATCAACATGAATGGAAGTAAAAAATTTGGTCCATTCCATTTTGACTTTATAAAAATAAGTAGAAATAATACAACTGAAAACTTTAATTTTAAATTTGTATACATACGTAAAGATGTTGGCAGCCTTGATACAACTGAATAACTCTTTTCGTCAATTAATTGTGTCAAGATAGAAAAACAAAGGTTGTAACAAATTGGACAAGCTATTTTTGTGTAAAAGTGCATGACATCGACATAATTTTTGTATGAAAACATGAATGATTTTACCTTCCATTATATGTAGTTTAGTCAATACTAAACACTTTTAAATTCTCACCTGGTGTAAAGAAAATTTCCTAAGTTGACCTCAAGCTGCCTGCCGTAATATTTGAGACTATCTATTTCTGGATCTGGTTTCTTCAGTCGTATTGACACTGCCAATGATTTTATTTTGTTCTCAGCTTGTAATAAATACCCTGTAAAATGTTATAGTAAAAATATATCTAAATATGTATTGTATAAGTTTTATTATTTGCTTGCATTTGTTCTACAGCAAACATATCTGTTTAATTCGTTTTGAAGTTTGAAATAGTGCTGCTAACGTATATTGTCTAAAAGTTGTACACAATATGTTGCTGCAAGGTCTAAACTTAGCTTTAGAAATATTTACCGCTGTCAGTTATAGTCTCCCGCCATCCATGCTCCTGTTGCAAGAAGTTGATGAACTGATCATCGAAGCAGAGGCGCGGGTGAGATGCAACGCGCAACAAAAAGTTCTCGAGTCCAGCGCGACGACGTTCCACAAATTCCGGGTCTGTTGTGTCCGATTTGCGCCATGCGTACAAAACCTAATAGAAATCACACAGCATTATTTTCAATTATAGACAGAAGCATATCACACCCACATTTCACCAGCTATGACAAGTCCTATCATCTATGTAATGCTGAAGAAGAAAATTGTTTATTTTTATAATTAATGATAACGCCAGCAATTCACTGCTTGTAAACACTACATTGAACATCACTCACTAAGCATTTACTGTTTTTTTATTGAACTTGATTGGCTTACGCGGAGACTTCAAAAGGAAATATTTCACCAATTATTACTGTGCTTAGTTACTTTAATTAGAAAGTAATTCAATTGAAATTCTCGCAATTTAAAAATATGTTTTTTAATGTCCTAATATGGCTTGCAAGGTCTAACCTTGTCTTTTCACAGAAATCCAAAATGTTATGTTATACTCACCCTTTTCTCGGGTAATGGCGGTATAATGACATGTGGATAGGTGACTTGGAGGTAATCATGGATCTGTTCAAACTCTGTGTACCTCCTCCATATTGTGCTGATTTTAGATTGCACTAATTTGTACTCTGGATCAGTGACCCTAGAAAAAAATATATAAATATATGCTTTTATAATAAGACTAATACGTAATATGTTTAACTATAATTTAAAAGCCTAAAATATGTATAAAAAGGAATATACAAAAAAAAGGATTAACATAATTGTTTTAGACAATAGACAAGAACAAAATAGCATGTGATTACTATTCATTCTAAACAACAAATATAAATGCATTTAATGTTAGATAGTTGAGTTAAAGCAGAGATAATAATCACGGTTTGAAATGAGCACAGACTACAGCATAATCTAAATATACATAAAACTTTGTTTTATCAAATTTATTATCACTAGTAAACATTGTGATTTGAATTTTAAGATGCATTAAGTAAGACATAACAAGTAGGTATTTGATATATACTTTTAAATTTCTCATATATTTTTGTTTGCTTTTGTAATTCTAATTTGTGTATAATCCATGATGTATAATTTAATGCAAATATATATTCAAGTTTTTTAACTATTGCTGTTCAGACCATAATATTATTCAAAATATTTTATGTTGATAGGACAAAATAATTTTATTCTCTAAATAATTTATTATAATTCACCTGAATTATTATATGTATTAATTTCTATTAAATATTTGTTATTCTTAAATCTATTAATAAACAAGACTAATTTGCAAAAACAAAGGCAGCAATTTGGTGATGTCAAAAACAACAGAATGAATATGATAATGGCATTACTATCAGTTTTAGTGTATAAATAAAAGATAATAAAGGATAAAGGAAAATTGTATCTGGTCTTATGACTTTATTATTAAAGTACTGTAAAGGACATGTTATTATCTATTTTACGTTTCATTATAATGTCATATTAAATTAACAGTATTTTTTTTATCATTCATTGATTATCTAAGGATAATGATATTATAAGATGTAAAAATAACACAAAGTGAGAACCTTAATGAAAAAAAGGATATATATTATCATTGTATATACATAATGAAATGTCTGTAGATCATACAATTGATTCAGGTCATATGTCTAAAACACTAACAATACGCAAATATTTCGTCGTGACGTAAAGTTTTTGTTTACTGAGGTCAATGATGAAAATTAAATCCATTTTCGCAATAAGCAATTCAATCAACAAATACCTAGTATTGTATTTGCGCGTACATAACGTATGAAGATAAATTGTGAGAACTCGCTAATAGACTCACGGCACAGGTGTAATTTGTTGATGAAACAATCTAATGAGAACTTACTTCAGATCGATTAAGTATACGGTATAGTGATCGCGGACATGCAGTGTCCCGTTCGCTCGCTTCTCCGACTCCACGATAGATATATCAACATGTTTCATTAGCGTATCCTAAAATACAACAAAACAATTTATCTATTAACATAATAAAAGAAAGTAGGCGTAACAAAACTTTTTCTTACTTGATTTTCGAAATCCTCCACAGTCTCGACCGCGCTGGACGACCTAGATTCCCTTACCGGCGAATTTTCAGACGACATTTTGGCGTATAACACTTAAATAATTTGAATAAAATATTACTAATGGGTTTTCCGATAAATTAATTTTTCAAAAACTCTCGGGTAAGCAAAAGTGACATGACAATTGACAGCACCAGACAGTTCTTTATAGTGACATTGACATTTGACACTTGACAGCACGGGGAATAGACAATGTTGTAATTACTCAATGTCTGTTAAGGGCACTGAAATGATTGTCAATACAGCCTATTAAATAAATCTTATTAACCGATTACCTTTGTGAAAATTTCTATAAAAACAAATTTATTGAGAAAATAAACAACTTTATATGATAACGTTATTTTATTATTTCATTAGTAACAATTATTTCATAATAAATTGTATAATCCGTATTATGCTTTATATCTCAACTAAATTATCTTTGGAATGAATATGGCGCGAAAATTAAACTAACAGGTACGTACCTCAGAACAATGGTACATACATACTTACATAAAATACTATTTTATCGTCATAATCATCAGCCACAGGATGTCCACTGCTTAACGTATAGGATTTCTTGGTCGACTTCTCTACGGCTCTACAACGTTTACCAGGTCCGCGGTCCCCCTTGCAGGTGGACGATCAACTTTGCGCTTGTTTCCATTTGAGATCTTTCCTTTAATAGGAAAATTTTACTTATGCAGATAAATAATGACATTTCATTCTGTTGTAGGTAGTTTTCTGTAAACCGTATTTTACTGGTGATGGTGGATCTCTCGTATGCGAGTGTAGTGGTTTGATTAAATGCCACCGTGATCTTTATTACCGTCGGCCAAGTAGCAGTGTTGTGTTCCGGTTTAAAGGACATTCTAGTCAGTGTACTTACTGGACATTGAGATTTATAATTTTAATATCAACCTGTCATGTTGTAGGTATGTATCTACGTAGTCATTTAAAGTTCTGGATGGTGTTACTAATGTTTTTGGGCTTAGTTGTATTGTTTATGCCATCGGCATGCTGGTCTCTTTATTTCTATTCTCTGTGCCACCTAATATTATAAACCATATTGCCTTAAAATCTTTTTATTACTTATGAATCAGTTAAGACTTAGGTCTGACCCTGAGTAGTAAGAAGGTTGGAAGAACAACATGTCTTAACAGACTAGACCAGGGGTAACAAACGTTTTATTATAAATACTTCGTATCGTCATCTTTAAATTTTAGTTTTTAAAAGGAAAGAGTCGATTTGACCAGAATTGATTATAATTAGTGGTGTAACTAATCATAGATTTTATTAAAGTTATTTAATTTTATTTTTAGTGGAGGTCTTAGTTGACATTAAGGGCAACCGCTTAAGGCTTTGCGCTTCAAAGGGCCTCGTGCTTGCAAGGGATACGAAGGAAAAAACATTACCCTATTTCAAAAGTAAAAAAGGCCTTGCAATAATCTGCCACCCAGAGTCTTGCATTGGCTATGCCGCTACAGTTATTTATTTTTCTATATGATATAACGGAATTAACAATATTTTCAACGGGCTAAGTCGATCTGACCGGAGTTAGGCCATCTGCCATTTTTTCAAAGAACAATGGCGTGAAGTAGCTTTCCAGATATATTATAATGGGTAGTCATTGGAAGTAGTTATTTTGCTGCTGATTGCTCCATGGATGTATTTTTTTTATCCTCTGCATCATATTAATATGAATATGTAGAAATGATAAGTACTCATAATATTAACGTTTATCCTTAAAATCGAATAATCATTTTTACTTTTATTTTTCGTTTTGTATCATATGCCAAAGGTTTACAAACCCTGCTCGAGAGTAACCATAAGGCCAGTGCGGTAATCGGATAAGAATCTTACCCAAAGTGACGTTAAGTTCGCCGCACTCCCACACAAACTGTTCTTGAGAATAAGTGCCTGAGGGATTTTATACGTGTTCAACTATTTATAAGGGAAGGATAATAGGAACAATGCTGCGTATTCTTTACTGGTTGTACGTTTTATTGATAATATCGAAAATGATGTTTTGTATGTGAACAGAGTATTATAAGTTTGGCTGTTTATGAGTACTTCTAACATACATTAAAATATCTGAAATCAGTGATATTTAAGAAGTCGGAAAATTCATTAATCCGATTCTTTGCGGTTTAACTTTATGTAGGACTAGCTTTTGCTCGCGGCTTCGCCCGCGTGACGGAGTTTTCCGGGATAATTTCTTTTTCCGACTTACTTGATATGTATCGTTAAGGTCAGTCGGGGGAAGTGCGGCATAAAATTTTCATAGCTGGATTCAATGCAAAATAATTTCTTTTTGTGCTGAGTTAAGAATATAATTTTATTAATTTAAGAATATTTGGTATTTTGTGATAACAACCTATAGCCATTCAAGGAAATCGGACCATAAATGTATAATATTTTGCTCAAAGTAAAAAAAAATGGTAGTAGGCGCACTTGCCTCCGGAAATGGGGTAAGTGTATTATTATTTTTGTTAATAGGTGTATATACTGAAATCTAAATCAAACAATAACCTATGATTTTAGTTTATAAATCTTGGAAAATCAATTAGAAATGAAAAATAAGCTCTTGTAATAAGCCGAGCCAGTTAGAAAAAAAAAGTAATAAGCCAATATTGAAGAAACATAATAAAGAATAATATTTTGATGTCTTGTCTTTGTAAACAAAATTAATATGACAATTATTTCTTTTTCAAGAATATATACATACTTTTTAATTTTTATTAACTAAAAGATATAATAAAGAATTAAAGTACTTAAGCCATTCAGTGTTTCTAAGTTTTAGGCCCTTTGTTAAGCAAACGTTGTGATGAGAGCAGACTCAAAGTAATCTCATTAAACCAAACTTTGACAACGGATCAAACTTTAACTTCCTTTGCTATAAACCTTGATTAGTTAAAGGTGTCGGCTGCAAAAAGGTTAATTTCTTAACCTGTTGAGGGCTCACACTTCAAAGTTTAAACTTGGCGGGCCTATTTCACTTTAACAATGTTGTTCGAAAATATATTATGGATAACTACGAATTGTTCGTGGCTCCGCCCTTGTGAATGACTTTGCATAGTATCAAATGTGTAGGTCATTTTGTTAAATAGTAAATAAGTACTTAGATAAATAGTAAATACTTATCATCATTATCATCATCATCATCATCAGCCGCAGGATGTCTACTGCTGAACATGGGCCTCTTCCAAAGATTTCCAGATCGACCTATTGGAAGCGACCCGCATCTAAGAATATAAGAATACTTATATTCTTCTGTAATTTGTTATTCTGAGACATGATCATTATGAGTTTCAATTCCATGAATTAATTAAATGTACCTGTATAATTTAACAGTGTTTCTTAAATAACAATATAATAAATCTTTTAAATTTATTTCAGACAAAAATGAACATTTTGGTAGATAGTCAAAAGAAATAATTTATTTAACCCTGTAAAATGCTATACACTGTTTAGATTCCGTCAATATTTAACTCAACTTACAACCAGTTCGGAAAACAGTTCTCACTAGAGAAGAACGGGCAAGAAACTCAGGTACCTATTGCTCTTTTCAAAACCGAAGTGAAGAGGTACTTATAAAGTAAAGTACATATATTTTATGAGCGATTGAAAATCTTGTTTTAGTTTACCATTTTATTGGCTGACTGAACATAAAATCTAAACCAAAACTTTATAGTCCACATTCCACATTTGCTGCTACGCTAAAAGTTGATCACACAAACATACTTTGCAAATTGCGGATAATAGTTAACTAAAAGTAGTTTGAGGTTGCATTCCTCTAATATAAAGTAACGTAACTATCTGAACAACATAAAGTTTCAGTATGGGGTTATTTTAATTAGTAACATGGAATGTAGTGTGGGTTGTCTTGATTCATATCTTTTAAAAGATATAAATGCAAAAAGATAATGTTCTATTATAGACCAATTTGCTGATTACAGTGTTTTATTTTACGTCTGTAGTATAAACGGCACACGTTAAAGATTCCAATTTAAAGGAACCTGAATATTAATTGTAAAAAAACATCAAAAATAAAAACAGTTTATCTAAACTCGAGCGATGTGTACGGAACTCGTATAATTCTGTTATACATAGCGACGTAGCGTCGTCTTTTTACCGCCCGGGGTAGGCTCAAAATTTATCGCTCTTAGGCACTGGGCAAGAGTAAAGAAAAAAAAAGAAAAAATGGCGCCATTTTAAAAAAAAATAAGTATCACGCGCGCGCCCTATTAGCTATTGGTACATGTGACAAAAGTAAAAAATAAAGGCAATTTGACACAACACTCCACTCCCCCCTTCACCTAAAGTACCACCTGGGCCGCCATTGCCGCGCTAACCCTAGCCATCTAGTTCCACGCATCGGTTCCACGAATCCTTTTAATGGAGTGTTCGCATGAATCACCTCACTTTTAAATTATTGGCTACCAAGACCACAATCACATACCCTTTTACACTATATAATGTGTATATAAATAACTTTATATACGTCATCAAAGTCACGCGAAAGACCAAATACTTTGTCATATCAAAAGGTGATATTATATATATCTGGAATGTAATATTTGATATCTAATAATATCCACGCTGAATCGTCTATTGGATACGCTCACATATCTCACTTTAATATTTGCTTTATTGAGTGTACTTGCGTTTCGAGAAATTTTTAATATAAAGTAGCATCGATGATACAAAGATGGACGGATACGTAGATTTATATCTATGTTATGTATCGAAGCGATTCATCCAGGACAGCACTAGAAAAAAAGTTCAATTAAGTAGTTTTTAGGTTGTGGCTCTATGGTTGACAGAAGATTGGGCCAATGACTAAGTAGGAAAAGTCTCTGAGGAAAGACATGGACAAATTCTGATAGGATTAATAATGTCCGACTGTTGAGCGGTGAATAAAACAATGACAAAGTTTTTAAATTTTTTCTTGATTAAGTACTTACTTACCTGATTTTTTTGTATCTTTTTGTTTTGTATCTGCTATTATTACTGACATTGGCAAATCACCGATAAATAAACGGCGACAGCCATAATATAAAGAAGAAAGCAATGGCAATACAAAATAGTCTAAAAACTCTATAAATAAATTCCACAAAAAACCTAAATAAGAACAATATTATGAATGTATAGTGATGAAAAGACTCAAATATAAGAAAATAAATACAGTAAAAATTAGAGACGATGAAATAAACTATTGAAAAGTTAAAAGTAAATATCGTGCCTTTCGGAGACAAATTACATAATTCCTTATTTAATTCCTTTCATCGACAGATGAGCTGACGGCTCGACAGACGACGGTGGTGAATATCTAAAACTCCCAATGCGCCTGTTCTACAGAGCAGCCTATGTGAAATACTTGTCTTAATTCCTACATGAAAACTAACACCGCACAATATCGTCGATAAATACTTGAAGGGAAAATTCTATGTAATATTCCAAACTCAGTACTCAAACTTATTTTCCTCAAAGATATTTAATGATATTTTAGGTTCCATCCTCGAATTCAAAGTATTTATTAAAACAGCCCAAGTTGACGTCATTGGCAGATCAAAACTTGGCATTTCCCAGATATTGGGAAGTTGAACGGTAGGTACAATACGTAAGAGTTCCTCAGACGATGTCAGAATACTTGAGAACTTCGCCGGTAGAATAGCTACAGGGCCGGTGTTGAATAATAAATGGGGGACCTATTGACAGATGACGTCGTTGAACTAAGGGATGTATTGGTTTTATACGTGGGTGATGTTGCATTTGAAACGGAATAGCGTCTAGGTGACCTACATAAGAGGATAAATGAAGTTTTATTGAAATGTTCTGAAGAATTCGATTCTAGATACAATATAGAACTGCTCCTTACGAGGGTTAAATAAATGGTTTCTATATCCTTTTTATGGATCTTAAAAATGTTGTCTACAATCACAATTGAGTTACACAATGTAGCACCAAAATTTAACAGTAAATCGGCGTAAAGTGACAGATGTAATATTACGTTTGATAAAAATAAATCTTTGTTTTCTTCTTTATCGTAATTTCTCTTCGTAGAGTTAGTATTTAGGAACGTGATCACATATCCACTTCAACTGTACTACCTTCCGCATTAAAAATATTTATTTCATCATATAAATCTTTATCCTATCATGATATTCAATTTCTATTATGTACAATACTAATTACGTCCCTGTAGGAAGTAGGAAAATTGTGCAATGCTGTTATAGAGGAATGATAAGGTTAACTTCAAGGCTTCTATTTTGTTGACAAAATATTTGGAGGCAAACATGTGCGGTTTACGCGGATGATGTTTTTCTAAGAAATAAGGTGACGTTAATATCTTCATGATTTGATTATATAACAGAGTAAACGTGTTGCTCTGAATTGGTGAATAGAGAAATCGAGGTCGTTTCATATTTTCGCGTTATTTATAGAACAAATGAGCAAATAAATGAGGGGTGTCACCTGTTTGATCTCTACATAAAGACACCCACATTACCAGTGATGGATATGTTGACACCCCTAAAGTAAAGGAATAGAGATTATGGGGAAACAGGGTTGTTTGTGTGTGAGGAAATAGCATTTATTATACGAAATACTTTATGATACTTTATGAATTATCGCTTGCTTTTACGGTGAAGGAAAACATGGTAGGGAAACTTGCATACGTGAGAAGTTCTTTATAAGAATTTGAGGGTGTGAAATCTGGCAATCTAGGTGGACTAAGGCCTAATTCCTCTTAGTCTTAAGAGGCCCGTGCCCAGCAGTGGGAAATATATAAATCGAAATGCTATAGTAAACTTGGTTAATGGTAGTTTTCTATAAGATTCTGGCGGTTCGATATTTGTATCCCGGATACTGCACCGTCCTCAGCTTTCAACTCAGGGGTAAATATGAAATTTTGATTTAGGGAAGGCATAGCTGAAATTTGTATATAGGTAATCCGATTAATTGAATACAAGTACGTACAAAACTATGTATAAACTCGTGTTGAATCTATCGTGAATACCGAGAGCTGTACACAAGGTTTAAAACCCGTCATATTGGCCCATGTAGTTGCGTCGTGTTCCGTGATCAACCAGTATATATGCGGTTGCAACTAGATCGTCAAAATTGTGTCGCCTGGCGATGGGTAATCATCTCTCGTCAGTCGACAATAAAGTGCTAGCTATTATCTAAAAATAAGGTCATTAAATAATTAGTTACAATTCTTAGAAACATATAAACTCCTTATTTAACATTATGTATTATGTAATAAATGTAACCATTTTCAATTATGTAATGACGTCAATTGCTGTAACCTTATACAAAACTAATGAATAAATCCCCTATTAAAGTGTCCAAGCTGTTATAAGAACCTTTGAAATGTCTATTGTCTAGAATTAGTACATTAGGGTTGACTAAGTCTTAGACTGATGTATGAGGGTATTCAATGCCGCCAATATGCGTGGGCGGAGCGTGGGATGGCACATCGTTTGAGCCTTTTACGCAAAATTTGTGTGTTACTAATAATATAATAATTATGAAAGTTTGTTAAGAGTAAGTTTGAGGGATTGTTAACCAAATTAATTTAGCCTCGGATAGTCGTAGTGTTTGATCTCGATAAGTTAAGTAATGTTACCTCAATATATTTGAAGATAATGGACAATGCGTGCCTAATATAAATGTTCTAAATTCACGCAATAGTAGCGGATGAAGCTATTCTGTAATAATAATATAGTTTTTCTTATACGTACACTGTAAAGTTAATCCACTGTACTTGATGGTAAGTAGGGTCAGATCGAATAGAATATCGACTAACAAGAGATGAGTCGACACTATTATTCCGGCCTGTTGGAACCAGTTATACAATGTCTGATCGTGGAACGCGACACACTTAGGTAGGCTATTATGGCGGGTTTTAACACCTTGGGTACGGTGGTCGCTATCCGGGCTGATATAAAATATATTCTACGACCAGCAAATATATTGCACAGTAGTACTTATTGCATTACTGCTGAACAACTGGTGTTTGTAAGGATATTTGTAGGATCTAAAACCTCCATGTTTACGGTATCACCAATTGTTCTTAATCATTGGTCTTCGAAATAAAACTATTTTTCAGATTGTACTTATCTCGGTTTTTTAAATTATATTTCTTCAGTTTCGACGGTTTTACAGACTTCATGGTCAGAAGACTGAGGTGTGGGTCGTCCGAAATCGTTTCAATTTTTACTTACATTTTACAATTATACAAAAAAAACTATATGCAACATTCGTGTAAACATAAGAAATCATCATTAAAGTTCGCCAAAAAATATATAATAATAGTATTTCTATTTACACTTAGAACTATTATTTTATCTTGTGGCATCATGATACGATATACTTAAGTTTTTATATTAGCTCCGTTTTATAACGCCTCAGTTACATTTTATTTATTTATTTATTTTTATTATAAGGACTTCCAACGAAGGATACACATCATATAATAAATACAATGTCGTAGTATTTGTACTATTAACAATTGTAGACCATTATGAGACCAAAAAAAAACATGGTAGGAGAACGCGAAAATTATAAGGAAATATATCAAAACACCTTCCAAATCGTTCGTTTTATCACCCGTCTCACGTAATGCGCCCACAATCCATCAAACCCCGATGTTTATTCCACCGGTCCCATTCTAGTATATTTCCACCACCACACATTAATCCTGGCGAGTGATTGCCGCCATTTTATTTTATTTTCTCAATATCGAACGCGATTTAGTAATTTTCCGTGAGCGAAAACAACAATTTGTCAATAAGGAAAATAAGCTGAATTCGTTTCGCGTTAAACTGGGTATGAAAATATAAAATGTCTGTTGGGAATAAGGAAGTCGCTTTTTTTTTATAATCAAAATAAGGCGGCCGATCACAATAATTATAATTTACTTCGTGTTAACACGTTTGTTTGTTACTCGGTTTTAGTAGATATTTTCATCGTTATATGTAAAAAGTTTTAATTTAAATTATATTACGTACAGAGACTTAAACCTAACTGCTAACGAAAAGTCTTTTTATAAAAAACGATTACACCTGCACTTATAACTCAAGATTATTAATAGGAATTTACAAATTCATTTCCCATCAATCGAAATTATCCATCGGTTTCACTGGCGAATTACGCCCTCTTAGCTAATACAAGCTATATGGCAATACTGCTCATATGTGAGAATCGACCTGGGTAGGTACCACCGCAATGTCTATTTTTGCCGCCACGCAGCAGTGTGTAATCCCTGCTATATTCCGGTTTGAAGAATATTGTAGCCAGTGCCACTAATAAACGTAATAAGACTTAACATCTCATGCCATGGATCAATGGAATACCAAATAATACTTTGTAATTCATGGTGTTGGATGGTGTTTCTACTGTTTACGGGCGGTCGTATTACCATCAGGCGAACGGTAAGCCAATCTCGTCATTCAAAGCAATAAAAAAATATACAACATTTTAAACCAATTTTATTAACGTGTCATATATGAGTTTAATAAAAGCTTTTAGTTACGTTTTAAACTTCATCGCTTGAAGCATACAAAATTAACGATTTAACTTTAAAACCTTTGTAACCTCTAAAGTAAAGGGTAATTTTTTTTTCTATACGTCAATATTCTTATTATAAATTACGAAAAAGTTGTCAGATCGATATTGTACTTTAAATATTAATCGGAATAAATTACGTTTTACTTTGTAGTTTGAGGGGATTTTATGACGTAACGAAACTTAAGGAGTTTTTGCCGGCACCTGGCAGATACGTTATAAATAAAGGATTGACAAGAGTTACAATATGATCTTAATATAATGAAGTGGTAAAGTTAGATATAAATTGAGTCGGAATCTTTGATAATATCGATTTCATTGAATTGATGCTTTTAATTATACAAAATTAAACACCTAAGAGCGATATGGATTACATTTTTTATTTCGATTTAATAATAACATAGGTATATTCCAGTGAAATATCTTTCACTACAAACAAAACCTACGCTGAAACAAAACGAAATGGTACCAAGATATCATTGACTTGAACACTGTAAATATTTTATAGATAATGTCAATTAAACCTCCAGTAAATAGTAATAGTGTAGCGTTGTAATGCCGGACAGAAGCTTTGTCACTAATATATAATTTATTGCCATGAATCCATTGAAGAAAATCCTCACGTATGTATCCGATAGCCGGACATGCCGATTCGAGGGCCCTCTGGCTGAACAACTTAATTCTTTGAGATATATATAATTTACGACATCTTGCATACATAATGTTAACACTTTCTATGAAAAAATAAACTTTAATATTAGGGACGGTCAAACAAAATAATTTTGAATTGAGAGAAAATTATAAGAATTTATGGCTATATCTTTGAATTATTTTCATTGTGTAGGAAAAATCGAGGATCAATTAGTATCTACCTAATAAAATATTATAGAAATAATATACCGACTAATACTAGTATTTCATGATAAAATAGACTTAGGAATTAATTTGTGTTTGTAATTAATGTCTAACCAAGAACATGTCGGAGCACGTAAAAATAAATTTAACTTCGTTATTATTCTGAAGAATATTATGACTTTATATCATATTTGAGAATTTGGAATTTTCTTTTATCTTCCATATAATGTAAAAGTCTCTTGTTTTACTAAGACATTAAAAAAAACCGTATGCATGGCATGCATTGCGAGTTAATGTTACATTGCGTTATCGTGATGATGTTATAATTATGTTCGGTAAAAAAAAAAAAATGAAATTCAAAATCAATTTATTGACGTTCCTAACAGATTTTCTTTCATATCTGCATATTTTCAAACCAAAAAGTACACGTGCATGAAATGTTTCTTCATTTTCTCCGTTAACTTTGTTATTCCTTTATCGTGAATGTCAGACTTTATGCCTTAGTTTATCTGATGTTCTTACCACGACAACGCTCGTCAGATTACCTTGAACCTATAAAGCCCGTAAACGCTAATGTATTTTTTATGAAAACAACAATTTGTAGAATAAAAAACTAATGGATGTGTTTATGGTTATATTTTGTAAGATCAATGACCTTTACATGGGTGACTGTTAACTAAAAGTATAAAATGAACATGATTTAATGTTTTGCCTTTATGTTATTACAATTGCAAGAATCCATGCAAGAAAAGAAGTACTGGTAGTAGGTCCCTCATATGTGAGAGTCCGCTTGGGTAGGTACCACCGCAATGTCTATTTCTGCCGCCAAGCAGCAGTGTGTAGTCACTGTTGTGTTCCGGTTTGAAGAAAATTGTAGATTGATAGGAAGTTACAAATTCATTTCCGATCAATTGAAATTATCCATCGGTTTCACTGGCGAATTACGCCCCCTTAGCTAACAACTGCTGGTAGGTCTCTCATATGTGAGAATCGACCTAGGTAGGTACCACCGCAATGTCTATTTTTGCCGCCAAGCAGCAGTGTGTAGTCACTGCTATATTTCGGTTTGAAGAATATTGTAGCCAGTGCCACTACTAAACGTAATAAGACTTAACATCTCATGTTTCAGGATACAGAGCGTAGTGGAATACCAAACAATACTTTGTAATTCAAGGTGTTGGATGGTGTTTCTACTGTTCATGGGCGGTCGTATCGTTTACCATCAAGTGAGCGGCAAGCTCGTTTCGTCATTCAAAGTCATAAAGAATACACTTACTTGTTTTACTCTAGTTTCGCAGATGTCTCTCTTGAAAATTATGGTTTGGCTAAAATTAATAAAGACTTGAGACAGTATTGCTCAAAATTACTAAGCAAACCTCCTATTGGAATTCACGATAATGTAAATATTTGCAATATAAAAAATAATTACGGTCTTAGGTAGTTAAAAGCCGTCGGTTCCGCCCTAAACATTCCGGAGGAAATGAATATATTTAATGATAATAACTGTTTGAGTTAACAGTGATTTTATCTGTAGTCAAAAATTATATTTTCCGCTTTCAAAGTTGCTTAAGGATATTTTTGTTTTGTTGATAAAAGAAATTAACTTGCAGACCATAAGCACGATGGTATAGCTCAGATAATATTCACTTGCACAACTTTGGTCAAAAGCAAACTAAACTAAATCCAGTAAAGGATCTTTAACAGCGCAATTCTTGAACAAAGCTAAAACTATCTTTAATCAGGACTTGCAATTAAATAAAATGCAATTTAAATGCTGAGAGATAAGAGCGAACCAGCAAGCAACTTATTATCAGAGAAGAATGACACTCAACAAGTCTCCCAACGCTGTAGGTACAAGTTGACAAACTCACTTACTCTGCGCTGTCTTCCCAAACTTATCCTATTAATGTCTGCATGTTATAGTAGATGGGTTTATATTTAATTTGATACTGATAAATCGTTTTTGTTGTCATCATATTAATATTGTCGTGATAACAGTGCCAATTTTAAATGGTAACCATATTTTGGATGACGTATATCAAGTTTTGTCGAAGTGTGTGCGGAGTGGACCTCATTCTTTGAGCTTCAATGTGGGCAGTATAAATAGTTTTTTTGTCGGTGCTGTATCGGAAGAGGCTAGGGTTTTATTACAAAAATATTTTGATATCATTTAAAGTTAGTAGGCACGGGTAAAAGTGGACGCACGGAGCGACATAGTCGTCAAATAACGACCAAGCTCCTTATATAGATTTAAAAAAAAATCATATCATTCACATTGTATGGATTATTGAATTTATTATTGGCTCTCTTCGTCATTTAAATATTAATGTGACGTCAGGAATAACAGTAAAGTGTTTTAAAATACTAATTACTAAACGAAATTGATAAGACGACGAATTATAACGAATTAAGAAATTCGTTACCACGCTTAAATTAATGCAATTAGTAAAAGACATATATGAATATCTTCCTACGCAACATTCAGAAACTTTTAATGTAACAATGTAGAGTGGAGCTAAAATTTTCAGTAATTACTCATAATCTCCATTATTTGTGAGAAACAAAGTTGAACAATCATTTTAACGTTATGTGCGCTGACAGTTTTACGCGCGCTCGATTAGTTATCGCTCGCCTCGGCGCCAGCTACTTTAATGTCAGTAAGTCAGGTAAAACTGTGTTGAATCAGTTTGCTCCAATGGCATGCGTTTATGTTTTTTGGAGAGAAAATTGTAACAATAATTTTAAAGTTCACTAATCACTGAAATTATAATTCCGAACGTTTATGAAGATGTTTGGTATTTTGCTTTAGTTGCATTTGAATGGATTTTTGTGAAATTTAGCATGTAGATATACCACGAAACTGTGAGCACCACCTATTTCTATAAAATTTAATCGATATCTACAGAGAACTGAGTTCCTATGTAAATGGAAAGTGAAAAGTTTGTAACAGAGATAATTAACGATTGGCCCAAATACGCAGAAAAGATCTTTAGTACAGACCTACAAAAAATAAACGCCAATCTAATAATTATGGTGCTCAGTCCGAAACGCGTAGAAAATATCATGTAAATCTGCAGAAAACTGATATTCATTTTATAATTCTCTTCAGTCTGTTTTGTATAATATGTTATCTTAAACCTAAAGATGGTATTCACATCATTTGAAGTTTGCACCCTCATGTTACGAACATGTATGAACCCTTGTCAAACCTTTCAATTTTATTAAAGTTTAGACTTCTTAAGTCTCTGCTTTACCCCAAACTGTGCACCAAGGTTAAGTTAAATGAATTTAGTTTGTTGTTATTGCGCATTTGGCTGCGGTCAGACAATTTGAAGGAAATTTAACAACATTTAGGTATTGTCTAATTTTTCGATAATGGTGCCTGTTAGTACTTCAAGTTGGATTATTAATAACAGAAATAGTCAGGCATCAATAATATCTGTCTGAAGCTTCTTTTAATATGGGACAGTTACCTTAATACTACTGCACCTAGCTTGAATTACTCGACGGTAGACGACTATTTCTCAAAATAAATGTATGTAACGAAATAGTGTTTACGAAATATTATAACAAGTCTTCTCTATTTTTTTGTTTGTCTTTATATTATTTGATAAAATAAATGTATTAAAAAGAAGCCGATTAAACAAAACAAAATGTAACAATATTTCTTAAAAACTATTTCGTTACGTTCATTTTTTTGAGATTGTCAGTCCGGCGTACTTCAAGCAGATTGCATAATTAATGACTGCAGTTATCTCTCCGCAGTAATATAGCATTACTGTTAATAACATCAGAGTAATAAGCTCCGTTTACAAATTAACGTTATCTAAGGTAGCGTGACGGAAGTAAGGCCGGTTCCTAGTAAAGTCCCTCATCTATGTTTTTAGTGCTGTAGTATACAAAGTTGCTAAAATTTTTTGTTAGTTGCTTTATTATTAAAATTTATAATATGTAATAATGTTTTGCAATTTAATCAAAGGTTTATCTTAACATTTTTCATGTCACGATTTTAAAAAGAAACGGTTCTTCAAAGGTTCCTTTACCTTATACTACATATTTACCTTGTACTAAAACAGATCTAGCTGGAGCTAAGTGTTTTCCATATAACAAACTACGCAATAATTTCCTCTCTCAATATCCCCTTGAGCCGTCAACAACAAACTAAGTGACCTTAAAAATCTTTTCATCATATATTTATCTACCCGCCGTTCGTACAATTAACTGTTTAATCTCCGGTATCTAACATGCTTTGAATAAATACAGAATCAATCATCTCTGCTTGACACAAATATAAACTATCGACAGTTAATCGGCTGGTTTAGGGTTTTCTTTGATCTGAACATCAGTAGTTCACTTATCAAAGGGTTCTGTTAATGCATTTTCGTCGAAAACATTTTACTCAACAGCATATTTTGCGCTCAATGTTGTCGTATTTGCTGAAAATATTTTGTATCATTCGTGGAACAATTCATGGGATTTTGGGTAGTATTAGTGCTGAATAAAATTGATTATTGTATATAATGACCATTGGCATAGCTAGAGACTTTCTTTAGGCAGAGCAAAAAAAATGCTCGTCGATTTCAACAAAAAGTTACCACTGCAGGCTCCCGTAAGCGCGAGATCCTTTCTAGGTTGGGTTCCGGCCACCCTTGTCTCACCCCTCTCCTCCCCAGTAGCTTTAAAACAATCATAATTTGTTCCTCATTCTAGAAAATAGAATTGATATGGTACTCCACAATCTTTTAATTAAAATTTGATTAATTTCACTACGGTAAGATAATCCAAAACATTCAACAAATTTAATAAAAATAAAACAATTTGAATATATTGTCATATTAACACAAAAGTTAGAAAGTATACATCCCCCAACTGACCCCACTGCATCTGATGATTGGTAGAGTGGGGTTCAATAGAATGTCGACTGATGAATGATGATTACCCTTTGACAGTCGACACAATTATGCAGGCCTGTTAGAACCGGATATACGCAGGGTAATCTCGAAATTGGTTGAAATTTATTGGAATTGGTTGAAACTCAAAGCAATAAAAAAAGACTAACACGTGCCTGACATATTGGTCTCTCGATCAACAAACATCAAAACCGCCTTTTTTGAAATAATCTGAATGGCCAGGATATCGCTTTATCGGAGCAAAGAGGCGACATACCTGGCAAAATAAAACTTTATTAGAGAAATATGATTTAATTTTCCACTTTAAAACAAAATGACATTTATATGACAAAAATGACGTAGTAACTAGATCTCAAGCTACTAAAACAAACGACAAAATACCCAAATCACTTTCAGACAGTTCCAGACTGGGCTTTGTTGCGGTCGCAAATTGTTTGCTGACTTTTGGTTTCGGGCAATGGAATTAGTTTTAATATGTACCCACTTAATTTGTTTGGAGTTCTAATTGTAAACCGCAAGAGATTTAGTTGTACGCTGTAGAGATTTAATATCATTGGTTTAGTTTGAGTTAGCTGATATTCTGTTAAATTGTTTTCATGTGGCAAATTTTGTTCTTTAAATATGCTATTCCGTGAGATCTTATCATTCATGTATGTACAGTCGAATCCGTTTATAATGACATCGAAAGGAATTGACAAACACGTCATAATAAGCGGACGTCATACAAAGCGTTTTGTGAAAAAAAAACATTTTTATGTAAATAGTATGCATGTATTTAAGTACTAGAGAAACATAGTAACTTATAAAATAAAAATTGCACGTAATAAGTACATACCTATGTATGTATGTATGTACATAAAAGTTGTATTTTTTTAATGTAAGTAATCTGTAATTTTTGTCTGCTTTTGTTTTTTTATTTTATTGTAAAAACAGTCTCTAATACGATTGTGTATAGAAGACATCGCTATGGTCAAATTATCGTTTTCAATGTTGCTATGAACAAATCGGGATAATAATTCTGCAGCTTTAAATGCCTCTTCTGCGGTAGGTAATGGTTCTTCCTCGATTTCTTCTTCCCCATCACTTTCGCGTTGTTCCTTAGCATTAATGTTCTGTACGATATTTTCATCGGTGAGTTCTTCGGATGTGAGGAGAGCTCTATCGACATCAACATAATCTTCCCACATTTCTGGTGCTGCTAAAGAATCTGAATTTAGGTTTCGTGCCCACAAAGATAAAGGGACGTCATCTTCTTCATCAAATTCATGTTCTATTTGAATAGGAAAACCGTCGTGACTTTCAATGAATCCTACATGTTTGAAACAGTTGTGAATGGTACTTTGTGACATTTTATTCCAGGCATCATTAACCATCAGAATTGCATCTAGTACTGTTATTTTTGTAGAAGAGTTGTTTTTATTAGCATCAAGACAATTAATCATTTTAAGCACAAGGTTCTTTCTAAAATTCGTTTTGAGTGATCGTATTATTCCCTGATCCATTGGCTGTAGTACTGATGTTGTATTCGGCGGAAGGAAAGCAAGTGTTATAGACTTTAAATCAGTAACATTTGGATGTGCCGGGCAATTATCAACCAGTAATAAAATGTTTTTCTTCTTCTTCATCAAATCACGATCCCAATCTCGAAGCCATTTTTCAAAAATTTCTGACGTCATCCAAGCTCTACGATTGTTAGCATAATCGACAGGTAATGATTTGACACTGCTAAAACATCTTGGTTTTTGTGACTTTCCAATAATGAGCAATTTCTTTTTCTCTGTGCCACTCATATTAGCTGCTACCATGACAGTTATTCTATCTTTCGACAATTTGCCTCCACTACAATTCTCACCTTTAAATTTTAAAGTTTTGTCCGGCATTAATTTGTAAAAGAGTCCTGTTTCATCAGCATTAAATATCTCATCATCAGAAAATTGTCTTCGTAGATTCGGCCACACAGATGTCAACCAGTTTGTTGTTGAATTTTGATCAACAGACGAAGATTCACCGACAATTTTTCCCGCCACAATGTTATGTCGAACTTTAAAACGACTGATCCAGCTTGCAGAACAATTGAAGTCAAGAATACCAAAACGCGCGGCAAAAACATTTGCCTTCTCCTGTAGCATAGGGCCGCTGATAGGAATTCTTTTGTTTCTCATGATTTTAAACCACTGAATTAATGCTTCATCAACATTTTCTTGTCGCGATTTTCGAAGCCTCTTCGGTTTCAAAACATTTGAATTGAACGATTGCTTAATGCGGTTCTTGTTTTTAAAAATCATTGAGATTGTTGAATGACCCACGCCAAATTCCTTTGCGAGAGATGAGTTTGATTCTCCATTTTCTAATCTGCATATTATTGCACCTTTCTCCTCAATCGTAAATGCTTTACGGCGTTGAGATGACATTTCTTTCACAATACATACATATGTACGTATGTACATACAATGACTAAAAGCTTGTAAAAACACAAACGACAAACGAAAAACAATGCGTGACCTTCAAGCGTCAATTACTCACTGAGATTCAAAACAAAAACGAGCCACGTGCCGAACGTCGTCGGGAATCAACGAACATTACCGAAGGCGTAAAGAATCATGTCGGTCATTATAACCGGACATAATTTATTAAAAAGGAGTCACAATAAGCGACATGTCACTGTAAGGGAAGTCATTATATTCGACTTTTTTATAAAGAATCTTATATGAAAACCAAACTTCGTAGTGTAATCACGTCATAATAAGAGGTTGGTCAATATAGGCAGAGTCATAATAAACGGATTATACTGTATATCGGCGCAAGATTCCCGTCTGACAGCTCGCATGAAGAAATTCTAATTTTTACAATTATTTGCAAATACGGCGGTAGTCTCGTATAAAAATTGTTTACTACAACCTATAAAAGGGTTGCTTGCTGTCATCGGGAGCATTGCATCGACAGAGCTCGACCAGTGAACATCTCTGCCGCGTGGTATTCATAAAATCCGTAAAGTTGACTTTATTGCTGTTCGTAAGTAAAAATTTATAAGTTTTATTTGATTCGGGAAATTTAAGGGTCAATTTCATATTGTTAATAATCTTTAATAAAATTGAGTGGTGAACAACAGAATGACGATGGTGGTTTTATTGAGCAAAGTACCCCTCCTCTTACATGTACAGGGTTCTAAAATTTAAAAATGACAATAGAAATAGAAGATAATTTTTTTGAATCGGCGTCCATTAAATCAAAACTTAAAATATCCACTTCTCAATTATCTTTTAATTATGGAATGAAAAGATACTGAAACAAATGACCCTAATTTAAAGGTCAATAGCGTAAGTCATTAATAGACTGACCCTAGATATAAATCAGCTAAAGAACAAGATGGAGGCCATTACTTTCAGTTAACTTTATTACGCTTCGGCTAATTAAACACTCGTTTGCTATTAAACCAACACCGCGACGTTTGATTTTGATGTTCCAAGGCATTTAGAGATAATTCTTTTTTAACGGCTGGTAAAAAAATATTATCCCATTCATTTGTATAGCCATGAACCTAATGGATAAAATAAATCGATAGCTTACTTTTACGTTTCTATGTTACTTTTTACTTATGTCGGAAAACTGAGATTTTAAATTTATGTTCCTAAAAATTCGAAAAGACCAAGTCTTGTTTCTCCCTTTATTTATTTTTCGGGATTATTGTAAATGTTTCTTGAAAAAAAAAACACGCAATTATGTGATATATATCTATAATTCAATTTATGAAACAAATATATCATAAAACTTTGTAATAGCGGCTCAGTGATATATTGTTATTCAGAAAAGGGCGCACTCTATTTGATTCTAGATAAAAATAACCGAGGTGAAGCCGCGATCAAAGCTGTTTATTCCTTATAAAACATAACATCAAGGTTTTAAGTCTACTATTCAGCGAATATTAAATATTATCTTTTCACTGCGGCCCCGCCTGCGTGCTAATAAAGTATTTCTGGGATAGCTATTTGTCGGGGATAAAAACCAGCCATGTCATTCTCAGGGTCTCAAACTATCTTAATCAGTCAAAATCCGTTGGGTAGTTTTTGAGTTTATCGTGTTCAGACTGGCAGATGCGACGGGGACTTTTGTTTTATAATATATTTTTAGAACGTTTTAAGAGGAAAAATTCCGACGTACATGACTGTTGCGTAACTTTACTGCGATCGGACGCAACGGAAGTTCGCAAAAGGAATAATTTTCCCCGTTTTTGTATTATTTTCCATTGATGCTCTGCCTCTATTGATAATAGCACGATATGATATTGCCTATAGCCATCCTAACAAAATAGGCTTTCCGATTAAAATATTTTTTCAATTCGAACCAGTAGTTCCTGAGATAAGCGCGTTTAAACATACAAATTCTTCAGTCTTATATAATAGTATAGATTAGGCTTATGTTCATAAAGAAGAAATTTCGGGAAAATATAACATTTAAATGAAATACAGCCACTAACGCTAAGAACTCACGAAGTGGTATTTATCCGTACCTATATCAATACACAATATGGCCACTGAGATTGAAAACATTCCCTATCGTAGTATAAAAGTACGCAAATTACCTTGGATATTTATTTATTTATTTTGAACTATATAATATTTTTAAAGGTGTCCTCAGAGCTTAAGTAGTAGTATAGTTTTAAATTTACTTAGGGTTTGTATAAGTTTGAAGTTTTTATTTGACAGTTATATCATGAAACAGTTAATGTAAATAATACTCATGTTATTACCATTCTTTGTGAGGATGGATTTGCGTGTGACTTTTATATTTGGTCGGCTTATTTATGTAACGAATAGCATTCGGAAGTTGTGAAACAGGCGCTAACAATATAATTATATTTTTATGAAAAAACTAAGAAGATTCCTCCTACGTACTCCCCAGGCCGGTTATAACTGAAATTTTAATGCTTCAATTAAAAAGTATTCGAGTTTTATGTTCGTTTATGTATAAAGTTGTAAATTTTTGGTGTATAATGTGATAAATCAAATTTCGTGTATGTTTATAACATTTTGTGGATTTTACGTTTTAGTAATTATAAATATCATACTATTTTTTTTATAAGATGCTATAAACATAACTAACCATAACCTATGACTAACCGGAAGCAAACATAACGTATGAAAAATTTTGCTACATGCATATAATATAAATGCATATATAACATGATAACACATTTTTATTGTAAAACATAGGTATATATTATGACTGCCTGGGTGGCATAGGTGTATTGTGGTACGACTTTAGTGCTGAAGTCTTGGGTTCGACTCCAAGTGGTCAGTGAAACTAGGTTTTTCTATTCAGTATCAGGAGTCTGAAATTTGTGTCCGATGTGGAGATAGACACGCTTCTATCACATCATGGGACGAAATACACACGGCGGAAAGTGGGTGAACTTGTTTCGCGTCTCCCTACCCCTTTGGGGGTAGAAGGCGTGAGTATGTGTATATATATTATAGCCTGGTGAACACACAATGTAATATATTTTTTGGAATATTAATGTAATTTCGTGTCTTATTTTTTCGTTTCAGACTTTAAAATGTTTATCAAGCCAAATATTATTTATTGAATTTCCAATCCTTTTTATTATTCTATAATGACCGCCAGCTCGTTTTGTCCCTAGTTACCCAATTTCATCAAAAGGTTGTCTGGAAGAAATCGCCATTTGCGATAGTACCGTCATTTATACTCCCTGTTTGTTCATTATCTATCAGTGGCCAAGGGTGAAATTTTCCAAAAGGGAATCCGACACAACACAATATAAGTACATAGGCATAAATGTAGTCTACAAATCGTTCTAATGATAATAAGATATGACAGAAAATACGAAAGGATCGTCGGCAGGAATCGAATTATAAAGACCCTTTGCCACAGATCTCTATGGTAGGTATATATATACTTTTTCATAAGACTTGATATATAATAATTAAAATAAATAAATACATACAAAGTTTCTTGAAAAGATAATTAGCGACGGTTGTTAGTCCATCGCGTCATACAATATTGGCGGCGACTACGCGACAAATTTCATTAGTAAATCGCCTTAACGAGGGCGCGATGGCCTAAAGTGTTTCCGACATGTCTTACCACTTGTCTCGCTCTAACAACAATGTGAAATCTAATTTAATTCAAAGTAATAACTGCAATAAGTAATGAAGTAAATATTCAAATAGTTAGGTACGTAAATTATCTCATGTAAGCAAAAGTATGTGCATTCATTTCAACATACCATGGAAAGTAAAGGAATTAAACTTATAAGACAATTCGAGTTGAGCTCCGTGAGGTCTGGCCTTGCTCAAACTTAGGCATTTACCGAGAATTTCGCCTATATTGAATAGAAGCCCTTGAATTTTTCAAATATTTCAAGACATTTTCACGCATATGTTATAAATATATGTATTACTATTTATTCATCAAATTATAATTAGTAATGTGGCAGCTTTATTATGAAGGAGTATTTTCATTAAAATAATTGTACCAGATGTAACAAAATTACGTAAAAACAAATAATATTTTCCATTGCTTTGTAACAGTTACAATTAAATATTATATTATGCGATCCGATTTGGTAGTATGTAGGTACTAATTACTAATAAGCGGCGATGGCCTAGTTGGTTGTGGAACGGACTGCCGAGACGAATGTCCGCAGGTCCAAATCCCAAAGACACACACATCTGACTTTTATAAAAAAAACTGTGTGTATTCTTTGTGAATATCGATTGCTTTAACGGTGAAGGAAAACATCGTGAGGAAAACCTGCATTCCTGAGAAATTCCCTGTAGGAATTTTCGAGGGTGTATGAGGTCTACCAATCCGCACTAGGCCAGCGTGGTGGACTAAGGCCTATAATTCCTCTCAGTAGTAGAGGAGGCCCGTGCCCAACAGTGGGACAGTATATAATACAGGGCTGATATTAAGATATTAAGGTACTATTGTGCTACACAGTGACGTAGTTTGCCATGGAAGACTCCTATATCAAAATTTGTTTGGGCTCTTCAGGGCTGTGCGAACTTTTAGGCGCTTGCTTATTTTAATTTAGGTATGAGCCAAGAGGGGCCCCTAAAGGTTGGGGGCCCCGTATCTCTGATACGGCGGTAGCAACACCTCTTATGAAAAAAAAAAATATTTGTAACAAGCAAGATAATAAAATAATTAAAAAAAACACTTCAATCAACTTGCTCGTCACAAAACCGACCCCAACTCAGCATATTCTTATAAAAACCAACTAGCTTTAATAATTAAACTAATTACACACACCAAGGGATAGTAAAAACATGATTCAAATTTTAAAAGTAATAAAATACATGAGGTCAAAAACCATGTTTGTCAGAAACGCTCTTCAAATACATATCAATCGTTTCAGAATAAAATGATTGAACATTATTAAACAAATAATGCGCGAGTAAACAAGGCGGCCAAGGTCGGTAAGCGATAATTTTCCGGGCGGGTAATTCCCTGGATTAGGTTTCGCATTTCGGCAAACATAAGTGTATACAAACATTAAAACATTGGATACGGCTCAGGGTTATTGCGGTGGTATTAGTTTGATAAACAAGAAAGCTTTATACATCAAGATATAAAAAATATAATCTTTCTATATAGATAATATATAAACCTGCGTTGTTGGCGATCCCGCGCGCCAGTGCCAACTTATTAAAAGAAGCACCTCTGACGCGCGCGCTTCGCACTCTCAACTTCATTGCAATTGAAACTGATCAATTTAATTGTCCTCTGAGTGAATTCACAAGGATAGCAATATTGATAATATGTTATAAAACAAAATAACTATTATATATATACACATGTAAATAGATTGTCGATACTACAGCATTGGGGTAATGACCCTGTAAGTAGTATTAGTTTGATAATAAATAAATAATAAATAAATATAAATGCGAAAGTTTTAGAAGATATTTCTACGTACACGAAGATACCGTTTAACCATTTGGTTATTTGATATATAAAGCGTGTACTCGAATGTCGTAAATAGGCAATTTTATTTATTTCGGTAAAGTACACAGTGGAATTTTTGTTTAAGAAAATATCGTTTACATGAGCTCCAATGCTTTGTGAATTATATAAACTGAAGATACTTAGGTCTCACATAGATGTATTAAACACTAACAATTCCAAACGAATTGAAGCCACTGGCAACCCGAAGTTCAGGACTGAGTTCGCTTTTTTATCTATATCCAGGTTATTAATTTATTACTAGTAGTCGTTCGGTGGTCGAAATTCTCACGTCAGATCCTATATATTTGTAACATATAATATATGTCGGAGTGAAACTGTTTACTTGGTTATTTTTTTACATGACCGGTAAAGTTTCACCGGTCTATATTTATTTAGACAGTTATTGAAACACTTCTTTACTTCAATAACAATTTACTGCATAGCAACACCAGCGGAATACACAATGTGCTCGGTTCGAGCGTGAAACAAGACTACTGAAGACTACTACTAGAGTCGTACAAGACTCCAACCAGACTCAACCAACACTCGTACAAGACTGAGCACTCGTCGTTCGGCCGGTCCTTATATTGGCAACAGTCGACCTCCCTCCTTTTCTAATACTTCCTCGATGTAATAATAGATGGCGCCACTATCGCTCCGGAAATTCACCAGTGCTGCGGCGACATATACCTAACTTTATTTTTTGCTGCGCTCTTCTATATGAAATTCTTCAATCATTCTCTTCCGTGTGCACAATATCATCACAAAGTTTTTTTACGTGTTAATTTATAGAGGTACAGCTTCTATTGCGTTCGTCGACGATAGAGATCGTGATACATATCTGGAAATGGAGAGCTTGGTTGTAAAATGAATAAGGATCTATACTCAAAGCCTGTATCAGCCACTCAAATATTTTTAGTATAATAATATTTATTTATTTTGGGATGACAAACAGTTGCACAACAAAGTTTACATAATATACCATCCACAGCGTTATCCACAGTTTAATACAAAGATTACAACAAATTGCCACAAAATAAAAAAAATTGGAAGGAAAGGGGCAATTATAAATAAGGTTTATTTGTTATTAGTAAATAGGCAGGTTTACTCCCTCGGAGTTACAGGCAGACTTGTATAAAGTATTTTTTATCAATATTCCATAGCACAAGTTCGCGAAAGGATCAAAATATTAACACAAAATAATATTAAAAAGAATGTTCGAGCGAAGTGAAAATGACTGACTGCCAGTTCACCTCGTGCACTTAAACTCGGCAGATTGAAATTATGAAAGTTGGAACTTGTTTAATAACTGTTTGAAGGGATGAAAAAGTTTCGTCCGACATCTGTTGTCCAGAGCACACGCAACAGGGAAACTTTATTTTATCTTTTAAAGAAACGTCGCAATATTTTAGAGAACATCGAAAATCTTTTTTCTACTTGGACATTCTTTATTGTTGTCTAATATTATTACTATTTGCTTTACGACTTTCTAGAAATCCGTAAGGTATAGTTTGAGTTATTAATGCTTACTGTTACGTTTATTATTATAGGCTCTGATTGACTCTTATATAAAGCAAACTAGTAACTTCAATCGTATTATATTTAAGTGAGCAGTAGTGCTGTATCCAGATTCTGTTTGATCATATTAACAATAGTATGTGATGAATTGTAACTTTCTGAACACTATCGTACATTAGGGATTCGAGTCGACAATACACCGAAGTTACACCGAATACAAAATGTAATGAACTAATTCAGTCAATAGGAAGTAGATACTACCAAAACTGCCTCGGTGGCGTAGTTGTATTGCATGTCCGGTACAATAGCGCTCTGAGGTCCTGGGTTCGAATCCCGGGTCGGGCAAAGTGATATTTAGGTTTTTCTGCTCAGTATCAGCCCGGTGTCTGGAATTTGTGCCCGATATGGCGATAGGCTCGCCCCCTGTCACATCATGGGACGGAACATACTAGGCGAAAAGTGGGTGCCCTAGTTGCGCCTCTGCATACCCCTTCGGGGATAAATGCGTGATGTTATGTATGTATGTATACTACCAAAACTTTTTCTTAACGGACACTGCAAAGTTACTCCACTGCACTTGATGGTATGTAAGTAGAGTGGGGTTACACATAGGGTGTCGGCTGACGTGAGATGATTACCCCTCGGCAGTCAACACAATTATACTGGCCTGTTGATACTGAATATGCACAGGCTGATCCCGGAACGCGACACACTTCGTAGGCCACTATGGCGGGATTTAACACCTTGTGCATGGTGGTCGCTATCCCGGCGGATATAAATTATATATTACTAATAGCACTTACGATTACCATCGATAGAAAAGATTAGGAGATCTGACAAGATATTGTAAGTAAATATAATTAAATACATCGGAAAACTAACTCTTATAATCTGCCCAAACTATACACGTGTCTGCAAATCCTTAAACACAAGTATACGAAGAAACCCTTAACGGCCAGTGGACAGATTGTTAAAATTTTTGGTGAACTCATTAAATCTCGTTTAGCTGCCGGTCACGGCTCGCTGGGCTCTCAGACGGCCTAATCCCTTGAAACCCTCACGTGCCCCACGTTCGCAAACGTATTAATTTTACGATATTTCTTGTTTTTGATTTTATTTAAGGATGTTTTAAAAGCGATTTTTCTGTAGAAACGTGCCTAGTGGATGGAATTAAAGTTACCTATCTACCTTGCGTGAATATAAGGAATAATGTGAAACATATTGTGATCGTACCGCTTGAGACCATTGATTTTTTTTACTTGACCCCACTGCGCCTGATGTTATTTGAAGTGAAGTCCAGATAGAGTGTCGACTGAGAAGAGCTGGTTATCTCATGCCAATCGTCATAATTATACCAATTGGCTTGAAATTGGATATACAGGGTGATCTCGGAATGCGACACACTAACTTTGTGCACGGTGGTTGTTTTCCGGGTGGATTCATACCAACAGCAAACTAGAGAATGTATGATAAGATCTAAAGAAAAGACTATAGTCTCTTTTATTTTATTTTTGTATATTAGTCGTACAGCATTTTTATTGCTATACAGATTGGTTGAATTTAGATTAAAATTTTTAGATCTGTTTTTTTTTGTAATCTTATATCTTGATTGAACAAAATTGTATTATTTGTCTGCAACTAAATAATTTTTTGAATATTGAGTTTTTTAAAATCATTCGATTGTAAATCTACTTAAATCTGTATCATATCGAAAACTTGAGAAACGTCGTTCAGATACCATAATTACATCAATAAAATACATTTGTATTTCTATATTGCTTTCGATATTACAAAACTATAAATTGGTCTTGATTTAACAAAAGAAGACAATAAACTTAATTTAAAAGTTTTTTCAATTTTGTTTCTATATGTTAAGGTTGTTTTAAGCTGCAGAATTTTAAGATATGTTGGCTTGTCATGGTACAAATATTTATAGAATGTTATAAAATTGATTAGGTATCCATATTTGTATTCAATGGAGTTTTTCTATACAATAATTAAATTCGTCATGTGCTTCCTTGAGTTTCTCATTATTTGATATTAAAATCTTAATATATTTTTTTATTTTAATGTTATTATGTATTAAACATGTTTTCATGGAGATTTTGTAATCACAAAAAAGCTTCTTTATAAAAAGTCCCTCAGTTCAAAAACCATATTAAATACTGTAGCGACACAATTATGGAACGATAAAGATGGAACAAAACAAATTTTCGCATGAAATTCAAATCATTTGCACAAAGTGAATAGGTAATAAGGAACGCTTTTCCATGCTAATGGATGTCTGCAACGAAGCCAGTTGTTTGTTTAGCTTGTCAAAGTTTTGACGGTACGGCTTTGACGTATAAATTTATGGAAAGACTACTTATATAGTTCCATTATCTAAAGGAGTTAGAAAACGCATACATCATATTTAATTGGAGTGTGTGCGGAGTGGGCCTCATACTTTGGGTTTCAACGTGGGCATTATAAATAGTTTTTGTCGGTTCCTGCATCGGAAGCGGCTAGGGTTTTATTAAAAAAATATTTTGAAATCGTGAAAAGTGAGTGAATACCGGCGTAAGTGGACCTACCGAAAAGAAAAATAGCGCCCCTAAAGCAAGTTTTTAATTTTCCTGCTCAGGTAATATATCATCAGCCCTCCTCGTGACTATGAAGGCTACAAAGTTTTCGGAACGTTGGGAGAAATGATAATATAAAAAACCGCGAAAAATAGTTTTATTACAATGTCTAGCTTTGGCGTAAACCTAAGAAATCAGTATTCAATACAATACAGTCATGAAACAGTAACGTAGCTAAAAAAAAGTATAGCATAGTTCGGTAAACGAGTAAGTGGGTCGACTGATGGCATTGCCACTCTTACTGCTCAGCCACTAGGAACAGGGATGAATTCTTACAAACAAACAAACCAAACACGCATAACGCCTTTATCCCTAAACAGAAGGCAGTAGTACAAGTAAGACACCCAATTTGCGTTATGTGTGTTGCGCTCCATTATGTGATCCCTTATTACAGGCGAGCCTATCGCCATATCGGGCACTAACTTCACACTCCGAGCCGATATTGAGAAGAAAAACCTAATACCACTGGCCAAGACACGATTCGAATCCGAGACGTAAGCCAACTAAAACTACGCCACAAGACAGTAAACAGTTATTTTTAAATTAATTCAAAACTGGCAGTTTGTGACAACTTTTAAACTGCTACACGTCCACATGGGCCGACAAAATATAATGTTTAGTAACCTCCAAGTAATAACTGTATTTCGTAAACTCTCATTCATGCTTTAATTAAACGCTGCGGAACAGATCTTTATTGCCGTAATAAGTTATTTTAACATCTTGTTTACTTGGTGCTAACTTCGGAACAATTTATAATAATTTGATTAATTATTACTGTTATTGGAAGTAGTAAGTATTACGAAGTATTATTTGTATTTTATTGGTATTACAGCACTTGTAGAAAAATATTTGAATCGAGTATTTTTATTGGGAAACTATTTATTAAAGTTTCCAATTAAGTACCAGTTTTTTTTGCGGGCTCGGCCAAGTGACCTAACAGCTGTTGATAAGTGGAGTGGAGTCCAAATAAAGTGGCGACTGATGAGACCCCTCGCCAGTCATTGGGGGTGGAGACTAAGGTCATCCTATAAGTTAATGTTACAATGTTGATGTTGTCGGACGATCAACATCTAGTCCCATGACTATAAAATTAATGTATCAAAAAGAGAAAAAACTATTTCATTATCAACATTCGCGTAAATACAAGAAAACTTAATTATTTCTATCTTTGAGTAATCAATATCTTGATCACTAGTGTAGTTCTTGAATTAAGTATTTTCTAATTTAGCCGAAAGTTTCTTTATGCACTAGACACGATCTATACTTATTCAATCACTGCGAAGATAGTTTCAACTATTAGTATCGAAATCCCTGTACCCTGTTTCACCTCTTAAAGAAAATCCTCGTTCGTGATTACGTGTTGCTCGCTGTTTCATTTGTTATAGAAGAGGTATTGTCTCGCAATAAGTAGGAACTAAGAGGGTTTTTATGTCAAACAACTGGACTGTTGTTCGGTTAATCACAATTTTTAGTTGCTTTACAAGCACTCAACTGGAGCGTGAGACATTTTGTTATATCTTTTTCTGTTTCAAGTATTATTGTTGCAGGGATATCTGGATTTATTGTTGATATTGGATTGTTAGTTCAGTAAATCAGTTATGTTTGGGTATTATGAACATTGCTTAGCATCTACTTACAAGCCTTGAAGTTTACAGCATTAGTGTTTGCTCAAGGCTCAGTTCGCTAGGTTCCCAAAACGATCAATTCTAGAAATGAAAAGTACGAAATCCGGGATATTAAGTATCTGATTTTACTCAGGGATAATACTTCCTTTTAATAAGTTAAATCATTTTCAGGCTTTCATAGATAAACGGGTTCCGGCAGACAAAATTTTAGGTTTATTATTATTATTATTATTGTTTGTTATCAGACAGACAGTATATTTAACTGATATGCCTGTATCCTGTAATTCTCAATTCCAGTTTCACTTCCCAGCAAAATATTTGTCAAGTTTAAATTAAGTTTAAATCCTATTCTGAATAATGCACGTGGTTTTAGTGCTTCACCCGACTACGGGAAAGTAAAAAAGGGTAATGAATTTGACAAACTTTGTACATATTATGTATGTATGTATATAAACATTATGATTTTACTCTAATGTCGTGTGTGAACCATTTTTGACAACAAAATTTGAGTCATAAAGATAAATTGAGGAAATTGGCGAATCTGGTAGTCGTACTCGTTAATTCTAATATTAACTTTGAAAATGACCGACTCGGTGGCGTAATTGTATTGCGTGCGTGATACGATCACTACTCTCAGGTCCCGGGTTCGAAGCCTTGGTCGCGCAAAGTGATGATTGGGTTATACTGCTCAGTATAAGCGCGGAGTCTGGAATTTGCGTCCTGATATGGCGATAGGCTGGCCCCCCATCACGTTATAGGATGGAGCACACTTGGCGCAGAGTGGATGCCCTGTTTGCACTACCTATTCCTTCCAGTATTGAGTGAAACGTGTGTAACTTCGAAAATCATTCTAAACACAATAATGTATTAAATATATGAGTGGTAATAAAGTTAGCTTCGTAGATGCACTATTATAATTAAATATGATATTAAATCAAAATACAATAGCATTAAAATAAAAATAACTAACCGATCGACTCTTCATTAACAATTACGTTTATACTCAGGTCCTGAACACGTAATCCTATTTACTAAACCTTTTCTATAAACTATAAATATTCAAGCGTGCGAGCTAGAAATTATCATCCGTGCAAACGAATCCAACACGGCACAAGGGAACATTTAATAGCATTAAATGGAGTGAAATCACGAACAGATCTCGTAAGCCTTAAACAAATTGTTACCTGCCCTAAACGATCCCATTAGCGAAATAGGGAAGGGATATTGGTTACTTAAAATCCAATCCTGTACGATTCCAAATCCGGTTTGCATGTTGTGGTTACTTTGATTTTGTATTCACTATCGGTAAATAGCTTTCGGTATTTTTGCAATTTGGTGTTTTTTTTATTGCTTTGAATGATGAGACGAGCTTGCCGTTTGCTTGATGGTAAGCGATACGACCACCCATAAACCATAGAAACACCATCTAATACCTTGAATTACAAAGTATTATTTGGTATTCCATTGCATTCGCCATCCTGAGACAATAGATGTTAAGTCTTAGATGTCCAGTAGATACACTGGCTACAATGTTCTTGAAACCTGAACTCAACAGGGACTACACACGGCTGCTTGGCAGCAGAAATAGATATTGCGGTGGTATCTGTCCAGGCAGAGTCTCACATAATATGATAGACCTACCACCAGTAAAGTTTATTCCAAAAAAACACTTTTAATGTTCCTAAGGCTTTGGCCACCGGTTGTCAAAATGCGTTAATGCTTATCTTTATTAACACTATAATCAACATTATTAAAGGTTGCTGTAATGATATTTCGTATGCATGATGTCATAAATATGATGGCTATATCACATCATCAAACACTTATTCATTAACGACGAAGCATCTAGACAAAGCTATCTATAATTATCTTTGTTGAATTGAAGAAAACAGAACACTCGTTCAGAATATGTATTTAGAGGCTTCAGAGGTTAATTAATACGAAAATGGGACATGTCTAAGAAACCAGACAGATGTTACGATAATTGCCAATTTGACTATAAATTATAAAGTTACGCGTCCATTGGTGTCGAAATGGGCCATAACAGGGCGGCGACTAACTTTGCTGCGTTTATGGTTTATGTAAGATCGGATCCGTTGGTTGGTCATGGAGGAAAATTGGGGAGACAAACTTTAGGGAAAGAAATAATTTATAGTACAAGAAAGCAAGAGGAATAGATTGCGTCGCAGGGACGTACTTCCTAAATCTGTTCACGGATTCTATTACGCCATGTTGCGATATGACTGTAATAAAAGCAGTTTTGTACGAAACATATATTTATTTATTTATTTATTTATCATCATCATCATCATTTTGACAATATCCTTACAGGTACCTTAAACCTAATACAATATTGTCGCTATTAACTATAGTAATTATTAACTAATACACTACTTAAAACTACGATATTTAAACATATAATATCAAATATATAATTTTTTGTATATGCTCAACATTTTTATACTGTGAAATATGTAACAATCTTATATATTTATTCTGCATAACAAATCAGACTTAAAACAACTCTCTCGATTTCACTCAATGTAGCTGAGAATATGTCTACCCGGTCATGAGTCACGTTAATTAATATTAGTTAACAGGTGGATTTATGGGTTCTGATGTGGTCCGATCCACCATTTTTGGTTTCGCGAAAAAAATGCAATTTTTGTCACTACCGTCCAGCCTCAAGAGGGTCGACTGAAGGGTTAGTCGGCCTTATGTCCCGGTGTTGCGACGCATGGTTAGATAGTAAACGTCGAGCGGCCGCTGAAAACAAATCGCTAATGCTATATAATATTCTACGGTGGCCATTTTTGGTGCATTAGGAATGGCTAAAGGATCCTCTGGCAAAATTTCATAACCTAGCCATCACCTCTGCGCGGTCTCGCTAAGCAAGGCCCATTTTATGTTGTGTAGGGGCTAAGTAATACCAGGATATCGAAGGACATGAAAACAGAACATGAGGGCAGTCAGGAGTACGCGTGTTATCCATACAATATAATATACATTGTACAAAGAACTATCTGCGGACAGTTCTTTGTCGCCCGCTTGCGAATCCCTGATAGGCCCTTATTAATCGCCTGTAACGACAGGCTCTGGATATCGTGGTGGAATTTCGTAACGCCCTCATTCTACAAGGTAGGAGAGCCAGTCTCTAGTTATCGATCATGGACGCTATCACGGCCGGCAGCGAGAGATCCTCGAGATCTTCTTCAACGACTGTATTTAACCCAATCATTGGACCCGACCCTTTATAATATAACACAAACCTGTGTATTTAATTTTCGACACTTGTAAGGTTATTTCAATATAGGTAATATTGTGTAATACCTATAAATGGAAATACACATAATATCAAGGTAAACTAATAGTTCGTATCTGGAACTTCTATGTATTCATTTCTATACCTAAGAGTAATATTAATTACAATATTGAGGACCAAAGCTATTAAAACATAATATGACTTAGTATAAAATCTTGTTTCAAAGATAAAATTTATAGTAATTAAAAAAAAATGGAAATAAAGTAAAAAAATATAAAAAACGTCAACGATCTCAACACTATTCTCTCAACAACACGAATAAAATGGTACGGCAAATCAAACAGTCCTTTCCCTTACAAATTGTTTTCTAAGCTTATCCTTTTTTGTCGAACAAAGTGGCCCTCTAGGGATAATTACCCATATACGTTCGGTTTCAGGGTTAAAAGATAAACAGGAATTTTTGAAAAGATTTTTATTTTCTTCTTTAAACCTTTTATCAATGGGTTGTTAATTTCATTTTGCCCGATATGGCGATAGGCTAGCCCTTTGTCACATCATGGCTCGGAACACATCGCACTCTTAATAAAATACTAACCTATTTCAAAATTGTTAATTTGTAGCAGTCGTCGGAAAACTAATTTTAGTTTGCTACCTTTTTGTTGAAGTCGCTATAAAATCGACCTTATTAAAGATAGGTAAAAAATGAAACATATAGCATGAAAAAAAAGGGAAACTACTAAAAGATCGCAAACAGAACTTGGTTGTTTGATGATTACCACAAATTGGCAATTTTGGAATGGGTCATTATTTTATTAAGAGTGCGACATATGGGGAAAGTAGGTCCTCTGGTTGCACCTCTGCCTACCCCTTCGGATATATATGTATATGTGTGTGATTTAGTGGCGAAGGGTGAAATTTTTCAAAACGTAACCCGAGGCAAGAATAATTGCCTTAGTAATCGCGACCAATTTAACACAACACAATAAGTAAAACAAACGTAAATAAACCTAAAAGAGAAGCTACTAATCGGGTTGTATGGACGCTTCTGATGTGGTTTTTAAAACCTTTAAAGAACATTTAACAGACAATGGGGAAAACTGCATGAACTTTGCACTTTAAGCCTGATAAGATACTCTAAACGGGAGTCATGAAAAGTTATAACACTACATCATAATCAAAAACCTGTAAAATTTTGCTTCAAGGTAAGTACGTGAAGATATTTAGTTGGTGGAAAAAGAAGCGATTTTATTAAAATTTAAAAAAGTACTATTATTGTTTTTACAGAAATACTTTCACAAAGATATTACCAAACTGACGGGTACGAGCAATGGTAAAAGAGTATATTTAGTCATTGGGTACGAGTGTCAATAACTAACCGCCACCGCCTGCCAAATTCAGTGGTTTGATAGCAAAAAGTGTCACAAATATCGCCACAAAAATGTTTAAGTACTAACATTGTAATAATATTTATTAAAACGTATAAACTGTATTTTAAAGAGACGTTATGCGTAATCCTCAAAAGGATTATCGTGCACTCATATATCATAATATTTGATTTGAAATTATCGTAATGGTACCATTTATGAACCCATTTGCATAAAATTAATGTGTAAAAAGTTTTGAATGGAAACCGCACGAAATGGAACGTGTTGTTTAAACAACATTATGTCCAAAGTTCTGCTTAATTTTATTATGAGCTGTGTATTACAGTGAAATATACTTAGCCATATGAAATGCCACGCGCTTGACCAATGTTCATTTAATGGTTTCGTATTTCGTAATATTCATATCGACTGGTGGTGGTCATATTGGTGGCGTAGTTGTAATGCGTAAGTGGTATACGTTGAGGTTCTAGGTTCGAGTCTCTGGTCAGGCCAAAAATAATTGTGACGAAGTTTTTCCATCTTAATAATTACTTATTCGCAGCTCGGAGTCAGAAAGTTTGAGGTGTGCCCCGTGCCTCTGAAAGGACGTAAAGCCGTTGGTGGTGCGCCTGATCACTCTCCGGTCATGTTGGATTGCCGTCTCACTGGACTATGAGATGAAGGAACAGAGAGTACACCTGTGTATTGCACACACTCCGTGCGCTATAACATCTCCTGCGTATTTGGCTGATCTCCGTGGAGATTGGTCTCCTTGTCCAAAATTTGGCTACGAGGGATTTAATATTCATATAGTAAAATATTTGTCAGAAACTTCAACATTAGGCTTTTAACTGTTTAAGTAGTTTTAGTAAACGTTACTAAGAACTTTAGTAATTTTGATACAAAATGTAATTTTAACCCCCGACGGAAAAAGAGGTGTGTCATAAGTTTAAGATGTCTGTATGTACATATGTATGCCTGTGGCATCGTAGCTTCCAAAGAAAGGACTGATTTCGATGTGAATTTATACTCGCTAAAGAAGTATTTTGATCCCTCGACGACGACTTAGACACGAGGACGCTTGGGTCCAAATATTTCTAGGTATTTCTATATATTAAAGTTAAAGGATAAATAAATACATTTTATTTTATATACTTTTATGTTTTTTTTTTGCGTAGGGGTTACTTGATTTTTTATTTAATAAAAAAAATTAAAAAATAAAATACTTTATTTATCACGTAGGCGAACAAAGTTGCACTTATGATACGTCAAAACAAAGAATAAGAATAATTATTATTTCTAAACAACTATTAAAATTACTTATATAACTATGGACATTTTAAATTAGGGATAAAGTTTATACAAAAGACAAGGTACAAATCGAAGTAACCAGCTCGTGCTGGCAAGTAGGGGGAAATAGAAGGGTAACGCGTCGCGATCCTCACCGGCGAGGACATGAGCCCTAACCTAGCTAACCTACCAGCCTTTCACTAGCTACCTAAGTGATGACTACCCGAAGAAGAAAGGCAGAAAGAAACTCCGGGCTTTCTTTTTTGTCATCAATTGTTCAGTACTTCTTTTGTTTTTTTTTCCAAGTCTTTCTTGTACATAGTCACAATAGTTATATAAGCTAATGCACGCACATCACCGTTAACATGGGATAAGATGAAATCCAATCGACTAAACCTGGAGCGGCATAAAATAAAATTACCGTTAGCAAATAAAAGAGAACATAAATTCATATTTAAATAACGGCGTACAGCGTGCATTCGCCTACATTTACAATCATAGATTTCAATCATGAGAAAAGAAAAAAAAATAGTGATATTAAACAGGCAAACACAACATGATCGGGTGGTCGTCTTTCAAAAATTACATTTCATTAAGATATGATAAATGATTATGTCAAATTAGAACTATAGAAATGTCATTATTATAATACTTTTTAAGTAACTATTTCCTTCTGATATACGTTCAAGCACATTCTGTACAATACTTTATAGCATTTTTAGTACACGCTGTACAATAAAATAGTCTCGAAAACTTATAAATTGAGGGGAGATAATGAAATTCATAACATTGTAGTACCAGTAGATGCCTGATAATATAAATTCTGGTGGAAGAATTGAGCTCGTAATTGCATCAGTGAAGCACATTTTAATTAATTGCCTCAATTAACTTCCACGCGGTGGTGTTTTGCAAGCCGAAATGCCTTTGTTGAATTACATTTTTATTGTTATTAAAATATACTTCCAATGTTTTAATTTATGTTTAAGACATGTTTCTAAGTTCTCAGAAAAAAATCCTCGAAGTTGTAAATAGCGGCGATAGCCTAGTTGGGTGTGATACGGTCTGCAAAGACGAATGTCCGCAGGTTCAAATCCCAAGGGCTTTGACTTTTCTAAAAAATCATGTGTGTATTCTTTGTGAATTTATCGTTCGCTTTAACGGTGAAGGAAAACATCGTGAGGAAACCTGCACATCCGAGAAGTTCTCTATTGGATTTTCGAAGGCGTGTGAAGTCTACCAATCCGCACTAGGCCAGCGTGGTGGACTAAGGCCTAATCCCTATCAGTAGTAGAGGAGGCCCGTGCTCAGCAGTGGGCAAGTATATTATACAGGGCTGATATTATTATTATACCAGGGTTTCTTAAATTGGGGTACGCGGACTCCTAGGGATTCGCCATTCGGCAGTAGGGGGTTCGGGACAAGATTTACGTAATGGTGGCGTGATGACTAGCTGGCACGTGCGGCACATAATATGGTGGTGTGCACCTGTGGCTACTTATTTCCTCGGGGGAGGAGGGGGAAGTTGGTTAAATTGGTTAAGGGTTTCGCTGTCATCTGGAAAATTTTATAGGGGTTCGTGGAACCAAAAGTTTGGGAACCCTGGTATAGACGATCCAAGCAACATTTTTTTTTTATTTTGCATCCAGTATGATGTTTAACGATTTTTGTAAGCAATAATACATACTGAGTTCTTTCTGAAATCTAGCATTAGTAAAATTCTGTTCGAGTGCAAAGCGTAGAATCTACCTCCAAGAAATTACCTTTTGTAATTTTTAACACAAAGTATAATTTTTCGAAGTTCTTTACAATATTTCGAGTGAAAATATTTCCCAAATGACACAGGTAAATCTTCAGTGACGGCTTAATTTATTGGAAAGCGTGAGCTTTTGTATTTATTTCTATACGAAAATATTTTTGTACAGTGATACGCAAAGTAAATTGTTCGCAAATGCTCGTAAATTCTTTCCGCGTAACTTTTTTTGAACAGCGACGTTTCACAGCGTGCGAAAAGTACCTTATCTGATTTATGAAAACAAGTTCTCAATAGCAATGATCTTTTTGACAGCATATTTGTGCAAAGAGAAAAACAGCGACGTTTTGTTTATCAAAAAAATAAACTTTATTCCAGAAGATTCAGGATTAAGATGGAGGAAATAATTATAAGGATAATAGAGAAATTTCATGATTCCTGAGAGGGTTGTGCAGTCATATAAAAAATTAAATTAATTTATTCCTTATTTCACGAGCCTATAAATGAACCGCTCTAAACTTTTTTTGTTTTTTTTCTTCTTACTTTATCATGTACTGTAGTCTTTACCCTACACTGATTGAAAAGAGCAACACCAGAGTTTCTTGCCCGTTCTTCTCTGGTGAAAACTGCTTTCCGAACTGGTGGTAGAGTTAATATTGACGGAATCTAAATAATGTATAACATTTTACAGATTCAAATAAATCATTTCATTTCATTCATGGAAGAGTGACCGTTAAAAAAATCGACCACTAATATTGTGATACTTTGTCAAATTGCGCAAACTTAATCAAACGTTCATCTAAGTTTTACTTTATCTTATTTTCACGACGTATTATTCACAAGCATTATATTGGAAGTAATACGTATTCTAAATTTAAATGGTACCTACAGCAATTACTGGCGACTACAACAACCAATTCACAAAACTAAGTATGTCTTTTATATTTCCAAAGAAGTTGTAATACAAGGCTACTAGGCGGCTTGCGGCTTCGCTTGCGTGAAATGCCTTTCAGTTTATGCAGTTCCATATATTTAAAAAATCTAATTATAATACTATGCCTATGTGTTAAACCAGGATGTGGTCTCTCCATGTGCCAAATTTCATCTAAATTCGTTCAGCTGTGTCTCCGTTTACCTCTAACAAATCTCGAAACATTTTCGCAAACTTTCGCATTTGTACAAAGTAATAGCAATAAGATTTTTATATAGGTATACCGTCACCTCACTATGCTATAAACCCCTGCTTTCAACATACAATCGTTTGTCATTCTTAAACAAGCCCGTTCATATTCGAAATATCAATGTGCAAGTAATTTGCATGCTAGACGTTGATAAAACGTCATGTTTGCAACACCAAATATATTAAGGAAAACGCTGCATTCTACTTAATATCTTTCATCGCAGGGTAAAATATATTATGCTGAAGTAACAGCTATTGCTTGCGGCTCCACCCGCGTGTAAAGTTTTTCCGGAATAAAATTCCCGCTTTTTAATTATTCAGCATAAAATTAAATCTATATTTTAAGTTAGGCGTCCAGTAATACATCGGTAAGAACTGCATTCAAATCGATGCCATAGTTATTGCGAGATGCGGGTACAAACGTAAAAACAGAGAGTTTCTTTTAAACTGTTGTTTCTTCTGCTGTTGCGCTAATAAAGATTCCAATATATAAATCCAATAATATCTATGATTGTACAATGTACAAACATCAGCCTACAAGTTACAAGATACCATGAATTAAGTTAATTAGAAAAAAGAAGCAGAAAAAGTGAACTTACACTAATAATTGACGGTTGCAATCTTTTAAAGCTCGGGAGAACATTATAATAATAACCACGATAAAATCCGGAAAAAATGTTTTATTTCAAATTTCAATGTCAATATTCGCGTAATAAGAAATAACCAACTCACAGTCAGAATTAATACTATTTATCTTAAGTTTCAAATAAATTAACACATGTGTCCGTTTACACAAATATTTGTACGTCGTGTTTTTAATTAAATTTCGGTAATTAATGTGAGCGTGCAGCTTGCGGATGCAAAAATGTCAGTGCGAACTACAAAATAACAACCGCAAGTTGCAACTACATACGCGAGCTCCGGCCTTATACGGTTCTTTTGGATTTAATTTAACTTTGAGAGCTCTCCTCTGTATAATAATAATAATAATATCAGCCCTGTATTATATACTTGCCCACTGCTGAGCACGGGCCTCCTCTACTACTGAGAGGGATTAGGCCTTAGTCCACCACGCTGGCCTAGTGCGCATTGGTAGACTTCACACACCTTCGAAATTTCTATAGAGAATTTCTCAGATGTGCAGGTTTCCTCACGATGTTTTCCTTCACCGTTAAAGCGAACGATAAATTCACAAAGAATACACACATGATTTTTTAGAAAAGTCAGAGGTGTGTGTCCTTGGGATTTGAACCTGCGGACATTTGTCTCGGCAGTCCGTTCCACACCCAACTAGGCTATCGCCGCTGTATGTATAGATTTAATTCAAGAACCATCCGCGGAAAAATAATTACATCCAACTTATTATTTTTTTTGTTGGCCGGACTTAATATGTTTTGGATATAAAATATATTTTTTACAAAGAAAATACCTTCGAGCCAATAATTACAATTTATATTAAATCAAAACATGACCCAAAATATTCGTGAGATTGAACGTATGTAACAGGAAAATAATTTTTAAATCGACTCGAAAATGCTCAAATTCCCAACGTAAATAAGCTATTATTTCTGCCACGTCATATCGTTTCCCGTTGTATATTTAGCAAAAGGGGTTTTCTGTGCACTGATATAGTCGGTAATAAATTAGATCACCCACGTTGACTTTGTTAACTACCTTCGTCCTAGATCTACGACAATGTACCGCCATTCTATTATGCTAACTTGTTTATTTTTTAATTGGCTAACGGTTTCTTGGATGGCTGTTCAATTTGGAAGTGAAGTTTGTGATAAATGAATTAAATAACGTGAATGAATAAATTGGTTGCGAAGATTTTAAGAGTTTAGTTATGTGTAAAAAAATCTTGCTCTTTTAAAGCAGTGGCCCTAGAACTAATTTACGCGTGTTCATCATAAATATGCTTTTTAGTTTTGGTTTAAATGTTTTTCATAATTTTGGAAAAATGAGGGAAAAAATGCAAATATCTATTAGAAGGAGTAAATTTTAGCAATGTACAATTTTTGGAAATATATGGCTCTTGGCTCTTAGTGATATATGTTTTACTTTTAATAAGTACAGTCAGCCACGAATTACACACAGTCACACTCAACGAAAATATGTGAACAAATGTAAAACTTCAAAACCTTCGTTAATTTCAATCGAAATATTCTTGTTTATTTATGTAATATAAAGTTGACTATTTGAAGTTTAGAATTTGTTCAAATAGCTTTATGACTGTTGATGTATTTATAAAATAGAATCGAAGTCGTAGCATTTATGAGTTACATATTTTCGGGCAGAGATTAAAATACTAAGTTATTATCTTTATCTACAAACCAATAGTCAAAATGTATTATAATTTTATATAACCTGGTGAATTTGCTGACGTTATTACATTTAAATTTTATAAAATCTACTACTATTAATAAACCATTTAGTAGGTATAATGATTTTTTATGTTGACGTGAATGTCAGACATTGCAATAAAAATATTTTGCGTATTTTTCGCGGTTTTTATGTTATAATTTTCTCCCGACGTTTCGAAGATTTCAGCCTTCATGGTCTAAGACTAAGTAGGTACTTAGAATTAACAATATAATGTTAATTCTAAGTAAAAAAAAGTACCATGTACCTATGTTCCATTCAGGATTGGATATCGATTATGTCTTTTCTGAAAACAAATATATTTCTTCTGAAAACAATTAGATTTATATTACATGAATACCCATTTCATCGAATCAAAAGTCGAAATGATTTCATAGGATAACCTGTCGTCCTCAGGGAGATTAATAACACCGCGACGGGAAGATTAAAAATAGATTTTCCGGCCAGATCTGGTTGCTTATTTTTAAAGGAAGTTATATAAAACGAATTTAATACCGATTTACTTTTCGACTTCAGAAGAACTTTTAGATGTTTTATAAATAGAATTTTCTTAAATTATTTGAATGACGATCCAATACCTTGAATAAGAAAGTATTGTTTGGTATTTCACTGCGTTTGTTATCTTGAGACATGAGATGTTATGTCCAGTAGTTACACTGGCTACAATGTTCTTAAAACCGGAACACAACAGTGACTACCCACTGCTGCTTGGCAGCAGATATAGCTATCACGGTGGTACCCAAGCGGACTCTCACATATGAAATACTCACTAGTATTTGGCTTTGATATTATTTTTAAAATAGGCTTATATAAAATCAGATCGTCATACTGTCATTTTAAATAAACAGTCTCAATTACTTTTTTTCAATCTGTCGCGCAAATGGACCAAACAGAACGAAGTTCTTTCACACACACATCACGCATTTATCACATCATTAATCTGAATAAATATGATTTTTTTCCCAGTTTATGCGACATTCTCCTTTGTTGCTCCACTCCTTTGTATCATATCGTGATGTTACATAGCCTTTAGACTTTCTCGATAAATGGGCTATCCAACACTATAATATTTTTTCTATTCGAACCAGTACTTAGTTCCTGAGATAAGAGCGTTCAAACTAGAGAACTCTTTTTATATAATAGATATAGTATAGATAGATTACTCTGATTTAAACTTATCTTAGGTGTAAATGTAACAGTTTTATTTTGAGAACATAATTTTAAGTTAATTATTATTATTATATTTATTATAATTATAATATCGAAAATATAACAACATGTCACAATGAAAAATCAAAAAAATATACATTAACATAACTTGCGGTCTTTGAGTTATGGCCGGTGGAATTCGTTAAAAGCTCTTTATTAATTGAATACCTGAGAAAGTCAGATATATTTCCTTTTACTTCAATTTTTCCCTACTCAATATTATGAACAATTAATGCTACGATAGCCCAGCAAGTATCAACTAAACCATTAAGGGAATGCTAATGGTACTGACTTGAGCGTAGGTACGGAACATTAATCATGCGGGCGCTCACAGCTATATTCGGAGTTCTGACGTCAGACACTAGTCTATCCCTTTACCATTATAGCCTTTTGAGAACGAGAAATTTATATACTATTGTAGGATACAAATGTTTATGTGAGGGTATTTGTGATATTTTTTGTTATAAAAACACTGAGCATATTTTGATAGACCGAGGCAGTCGGCAGTTGGCAGTTGGGACCGAGCAGTTGTTCATTGACAGTCGTACCGGTCTTTTGGTTTGTGTAATATTTGTGAAAGTAAATCTGTAGTCAGTGATATTTATTTTTTATTTTTATAAGAACCGCTTCAGCTTCTAACACTATATTTTGCAAGAAAGAAATTATTAATCGGCTCAGATTGTAAATAATAAATTACAATTAACTGTATTAACAAATTATTGTTGTAGTTGCACAAATGTTTTATTATAAATAGAAAATAGTACATTCTAGGTTCCGAAATATGTTTGTTCTACTCGACCACAACAAAATATTCAAAAGTAAAGGAATTTATTCCACCCCTGACACCTTACAAATAAGTATGTGATACATTTGTATTCATCTTGTGATGAAAAAGAAGCCGAAATAAACATAGTTCCAAGGAAAGGTACTAAACAATAGCTATTATAATATAAAATAAGTCACGTTTTCGGCGCCTGGGAAAGCACGCAACTATTTTAAAATGTAAATTCGCTGCCTTTGTTGAACGATCGAGTGGTTTCCTGAAATTATGGGATAGTGGCAAACGACAGCCCCTTATCGCGGCTGTGTGTGACGGCTTTATTAATAGCATTGTGTACAGGAATTTTTGTCATTTCACTTTAGTAAAAATGCTTTCCAAATTATTTTTATCAATTTACGGTAAAATTAAACTACCTTTCGAATTTTATCGCGGTATTTATATTTTAATTTTCTCCTGACGTTTCGAAGACTTTGCAGCCTTCATGGTCACGGGGGACTGAGGTGTTGTTCAACCGCAAAGTCAGAGTTACAATATCTACCTACATTTTACAATTATACAACTTTTTAAATTTTTAGCTGTTGGTAGTCCGATCTATACAGAATGAGCTCACAGGGTCTTGAAGTAGTTTAGTTTAAAAGTAGTTTAATTTTAAAGTCTAACATTCGCGTAAGTATAAGAAATCATTACGAATATTTACGGTGTAAAAGTAGATGAGAATGAATGCTCTCACTAGCTATCTTCATGAAGAATATATAAAAATCAGGCGAAATGCATTCGCAAGAATGCGCCTGTTATGAAACAAAGCTAAAAATAAGCGGAACAATTCCAAAGAATTGTAGATATGTTGAGAAAACTTTTTAATAAAATTTGAGATCTTTACAAATTTTTCTTTAAAATTTAAGTTCCATAACTTCTACTACTGATATTTTTTAATTGGAACGGGACAATTAGGGACCTTGCAATTTTACAACGTATATGAAATCTCAAATAGGTATATGAAAAGCATTTTATTAATAGTTAATAAATTTTACAAACAGGTCGATAATATGAATAGTTATAAATTAGATGTTTTGACAATGGAATAATTTAGGATCTGCGTAAATCAGCCGCGTGGTAATAAAGTTATTGAATCCAATAATATCGGGATTTAAGTCTCTTTTTACTGTCATTTTCAAACATGCCCCGATTATAATAAATCGAGGCACTTTTACACATATGTTTCAGATTGAGTAAGTATTACTTATTAAGTACCTTTTGCTCGCGTCTCCGCCTGCATTATAATTTTATCTGGCATAAAAGTCCCGCTTTATATTTTATCGGGATAAAAAGTAGCTTTACAAACAAACAAAGTTAAAAACATTTCCTCTTTATAATTAGTATGGATTACTTATTAACATTTTAATGATGTAGCGGCGATAGCCTAGTTGGAACTAGTGTGGAACGGACTGCCAAGACGAATGTACGCAGGTTCAAATTCCAAGGGCACACACCTCTGACTTTTCTAAAAAAAATCATGTGTGTATTCTTGGTGAATATTACATTAATATAATATTATATTTGTTAAATTGATAACATCGTGAGAAAACCTGCGCATCTGAGAAGTTCTCTATAGGAATTTCGAAGGTGTGTGAAGTCTACTAACCCGCACTAGCCCAGCGTGGCGGACTAAGGACTAATCCCTCTCAGTAGTAGAGGAGGCAAGTATATAATACAGGGCTGATATTATTATATATTACTAGCGACCCGCCCCGGCTTCGCACGGGTGCAATGCTGATACTAAATACACTACAGAAAAACTGTGAACGTTGTATATAAAAAACATAGCGGCCCGCTCTGGCTTCGCACGGGTATAACATAACGAAATAACAGTATTTCTCCACTATTTAATGGATGTTATTATACATATAAACCTTCCTCTTGAATCACTCTATCTATTAAAAAAAACCGCATCAAAATCCGTTGCGTAGTTTTAAAGATTTAAGCATACAAAGGGACATAGGGACAGAGAAAGCGACTTTGTTTTACTATATAGTGATTATTATTTTATTGATGGACTGTCTATTTTAAAGTCGAAAAATCTTCTCATAATGCATGAGAAGTGCGATTTGAAATTAAGCACTGCAATGGGCAGAGTTAACCGAGTTAATATCACAAACTCACAGAAACCAATGTGTAATGTATTGTAACAGGCTTAATAAGATTTCAAATATACTACAAACAACGATCCAAATTCGATAATAATGGAAAAAATAAGGCCAGTAAACTGCGCCCTTTTAATTAATAGTTAATGTAATAAGATATAAAACTACGATCCAATAAGCTGGAGGATTTAATACCCAAGCTTGTTTATGTCTAATAAATTGGCAGAGAATTTGGGAAAAAATAATTAACAAACATTTCGTATTTCAGAGATAATATATTGAACAATAAATCAAACAAAAGCTTTTAAGGTTGACCTTGATCTATTATAAACTGCTTTTATAAACATTACATAAAACATTTATTGTTTCTGACTATAGCGGCGATAGCCTATTTTGGTATGGAACGAACTGCCGAGACGAATGTCCGCAGGTTCAACTACAAAGGCACACACATCTGACTTTTCTAAAAAAAATGTGTGTATTCTTTGTGAATTATGGCTTGCTTTCGGTAACGGAAAACATCGTGAGGAAACCTGCATACCCGAGAAGTTCTCAATAGGAATAGGAGAATTTTGAGGGTGTGTAAAGTCTACCAATTCGCACGAGGCCAGCGTGGTGGATTAAGGCCTAATCCCTCTCAGTAGAAGAGGAAGCTCGTGCCCAGCAGTGGGACAGTATATAATACAGGGCTGATATTATATGTATGTATATTCTTTTTGTTTCCTTAGTAATTAGTTATCGAAAAAGCATTTTAATAACCTATTAGCTTAATTATTGCCAAATATGAAACTACATTGATATATCTACGTTTGTGATACTGTTTTCAAAATATGTACGTTTTGCAAAGGTTTAGGTCTAATGGTGTCAATATTTTTCCGATTTTACAGCCTATTTGACGCCTCCTTGGTCCCCACATTTATAACAACAAATATCTAGCCGTTATTGTCGCGAAAGATATTGATTTAATACATTTTTCACAACATTTATTTTTGTACATTTTTATTTAATATTTAGATCTGACTGCCGCGATGGCGTACTTGTATTGCATGCGCGTTACGCTAGCGCTCTGATGTTCTGTGTTCGAATCCCGGTACGGGCAAAGTGATATTTGGGATTTTGTATGCAGTATCAGCCCGGTGTCGGGAATTGGTGCCCGATATGGCGATAGGCTCGCTCCTATCACATCACGGGACGGAACACATTTGGCGAAAAGTGGGTGCCTAGATGCGTTTCTGCTTACTCCTTTGGAGATAAGTGGGTGATGTGAGAGTATTCAGATCGTTTGCGAAATGGACAATGATTTAGTACTTCTTTCCTATGATTTGATCATAATATTATAAATCAAAAATATATTCTATAACTTTTGTGCTTCTAACATTTCATCTACAATGGATAAATAAAACTAAATTATTGTAAAAGTTTAATAGAAATCAATGTAAGTGATTGTAAAATGCTAAGATTTATTTTCTTTGTGATCACAAGTTTAATCAGATAGTCAAACAAAAAGGCTGCAGTTTCTTATATATTATTATTTTCCAAGCAAGGATGTCTCAACAGAATTAGTCTTAAGACTTAAAATGTATCTACTCTTTCAAGAGAGATTAATTTATTTTAATTGATATTACTTTTATACGCGCACCGCAAAACGATCCCACTGCACCTGATGGTAAGTGGAGGGGGCTAAATCATTTAGATACTTTTATAACGGACTAGTTGACCCGACAGACGTTGGTCTGTCTTAACTATGTATAGTCCATTGAAATGTTACATTTTTTAGGCCTTACCTTGCGTTATTTAGAGGACGCAATTTTATTTTTTTGAAGTATGGGGGGGGGGGGGTCTGTGTAAAGCTAAAACCAAGTTTGTGGGGTCGCCACCCTTGTCCCACGGCCGCCATCTTGAAAATAGCTGCGGACACTAGCTGTGCCCGCAGCTTCGCCTGCGTAGAAAACAATGTCACAAAGATTTTCTCGCATAAATCTCGACCCACGAGATTTTTACGACCACGGGACCTCTTCAACAGTAATTGTTTTATTTCAGTCAGTTTACATAAAACTGTTATGTACTAGTAACTTAAACCTTCCTTAAGAATTGCACTATCTTTTAGAAAGACTGCACAAAAATCCGTTCAGTAGATTTTGAGAAAATCACATACAAACAAACATAAAAGGGGACTTTGTTTTATTCTATGTATGGAAATTCATAATGTTTGCAAGTTTTAATCACAGAGTTCATTACTCTTAGTCATGGTCATGCATTTAAATATATTGTCATACGATAATGGAATATTGTTGTAGTAAATATTTTTGTATTAGCAAAATATAAAGCATGTATACACAATATGATGCGAACTCTGGTCCATTAATCTGAACGTTGTATTAAATATTCTCTAGCAGATTTATTCTAATCGTTTTTAGGTTTACACAGAAAGCTTTGTACAATATTTATACATTAATTATTGCTTATGTTTACGCGAATGTTAGACGTTAAATAAAATTATTTTAAGGATTCTGTCTGTCACGGGGCGGACCACGGATGCTGCAGACTTTGAAACGTCTGGAGAAAATTTTAATATAAAAAAACACGATTAAATCCAGAAAATAGTTTTATTTCCATATACATTTTTTTATTTGTTCTACATGTATCTAATGAGTTTTTAAAACCAATTGTGGGTTTAAAAGATTATTCATATAAATAAAGAAATTAATGAATTTTAGGTGATCACTTACGCGGTTTTGCTGTATTAGTACGGATTCAATACGATGATGGATATGAATAATGTGGTACACAAAGCCGTCTGTAAGGTTTTTTAATATGGTAGAGTTATGGCTCTATATGTATAGAACATAGACAAACACATTTATAGAGGATTTTTTTATATTGCGTTAATAAAAGAAACCATGTGCCTTCTTGAAAACAATAGGATATAAGATAAATGCCTTAAGCTATTATATCAAAACAAATATGAATGAAAAGTAATGTTAACTTATACTACTACACGATATTTTCGGAGCGAGAACATAATATTTTCAAACACAATAAACACGCGCCATATGGCACTAAACTATAAAGTGACCAAAAATTCTAAAAACTAAAACCGTGATTTTTGGCGAAATTATTTATTACTCATGGATAATTTTTGGCATAATATTAGCAGAGATGCAGACGAATATGTGTTTCATTTAGTCAATTAATGTAAAAAAAGATTTTGTATACAACATAAATGGACACTGTCTAACATAAAGACATCACAAATAGTTTACGAAACGGATGGATTTTAAAACAAACCATTACGGTTAAAAGTTACTCACTATTGCATGGCACCAGGCAGAGACAATATTATGATACCATGTTTTTTATTTTAATACATTTAAGAAAGTCGGTACTTGTTAGTAGATAACATGGATGAACCAATTAGGTTTATGTTTATGCTTCTCAGATTGGGCATCGTGGGAGTAAGTATGATAGTAATATAATGACGATGAAAACGCCAAATAATTACTACGCATGAGGAGAAAAAATAAATAATAGTTACTCGAGCGGCATGCGTAATTCCAGTAAAAGAATGTGAAGGAAGACAAATTAAAGTTTTATTACTTTGAATGACGAGACGAGCTTGCAGTTCGCCTGATGGTAAGCAATACGGTCGCCCATAGAAAGTAGAAACACCATCCAACACCTTGAAATGTTTGGTATTCCACTGCGCACGTCCTCCTGAGACATGAAATGTTAAATCTTATTATGTCCAGTAGTTACACTGGCTACAATGCCCTTCTAATCGGAACACAACAGTGAATACACACTGCTACTTGGCGGCAGAAATAGACATTGCGGTGGTACCCAGGCGGACTCTCACATATGAGAGTCCTACCACCAGTTTTAATGGTATTAGGAGTTTAAAGTAAACACATCTAAGTTTACGTTGATATTTAATTAATAACTAATATTAATTACGTAGGCTATCCTATAAGAAACCTACATCATACAACTATTACTAAAACTAGTACATTTAAATAGGTAAGACGTAATTTGCTGTAACCTAATAAATCAAATTAGGATCAGTTAACCTCATTATACATCAGTAACTAGTCTTCATTTGATACTATAATTGACTTAAGCTTTAACGCAAATGTATTTATGAGTCAGCGACGCCTACGATCAAAACTTTCTTCAATAAAGAGGAGATAGGTCTAGACAGTCAAGTGGAAAAATAAACGTCAGCTTATGCAATATTTTTTCTTGTTACATATTTTGCTATAGTGAGAATTGCATTCAAATACTAATATTGACAGTGTGTGTACAGTGTGTGTGCGTGTACAGTTATTTTAGTACCTATATACATTGTTTTAAGACTTATTTAATTGCCTACATTATCAAACGATTTTCACTCAACGCATGTCATTCAAATATTCGTTTGGAAGTGTGTTAACGATGCATATGAATAGTAATTTTAGTACCTATATACATTGTTTTAAGACTTATTTAATTGCCTTTATTATCAAACTATTTTCATTCCATTCCACGCATGTTTTACCAACGCAACAACCTTTTTTATATAACTGTAATACGCAACATGTCCATTACTTACCCGAAGATCTGGCATCTACTTAATCATTTAGAGGTGGCTAAATCCTCACAACAGATTGTTTGCGGAGGCCGTGTACGGTCGAGTATAAAGGCCAGCTGGCCATACAGCCCGCTTTTACCCTCCGCTTCGACTGTTCCCGACCTATCAACCAGGGAATTAATTAGATTGCCTGGTAGTTTTTGTGAATGTTGCCAGAGCTTTATTTTATTTTTATTGCTTTGAATGACGAGACGAGGTTGCTGTTCGCCTGATGGCAAGCGATACGACCGCCCATAAACAGTAGAAACACCATTCAACACTTTGAATTAAGTATTATTTGTAATTCAAGTAGTAGTTATTGTTATAGGTGTGCTTTAATAATTCGTATATTCGCACCGAGCAATAAGTTATTAAGAGTCTTTATTTAGCATTCGGATTGATTTTTTCAAAATTGCTAGCTATGTTCTATCACAAGAGGGGTATGCTCATTGCGTCACTCAGTTTTACTACGTATAAAACTAGCTTTTGCTTGCAGCTCCGCCCGCGTGAAAAATATTTTCCGGGATAAGTATTGACCGGGTTAAAAAGTAGCCTATAGTGCTCAGGATTAAAGTAACTTTTAATTACAAAAAATAATTAAAATCGGTTCAGTAGTTCTTGAGATTAGCGGATACGAACAAATAAACAAACTCTTCAGCTTTGATCAGAGTAGATATAGGTATAAAAATATAATATTAACCACTGTTAGCAATTACAGTAGACGTAGAAGTACAATGTAGGTTAGTGTATATAATATTACAACATGAACATTGGAACACGTAACAATGAAAAAAAAAAATAGCCAATAAGCGAAACAAGCCGATACTAACTCCAATTAAACACACCTGTTAACCACGAAAGTTGTATCATAAATATTGTTCCCCACGATCGATAGACATGACGGGACTAAACAATATTGTGTTTTCCTTAAATGAAATCTAAATGGAACGTATGAATACAGTTCTTGGATAAACTGAGTTGTTATGTTTCGATCGCGACTTCGGCTGCGTGAAAGCGTTATAAAAATCCCTCTGTAAACGAAATCAGTATAAGAGTACACACACATACACAGATATCACGTATTTAACCCCGAAGAAGTATACAGAGGTATTCACCAAGTGTGTTCCGTCCCATGATGTGATAGGGAGCGAGTCTATCATCATATCGAGCACAAATTCTAGACTCCTAGCTGATACTGAGCAGAAAAATCCAAATATCACTTTGCCTGATCCGAGACTCGAACCCACGACTTCAGAGCGCCGCCGCGCCGTACCGCGCATGCAGTACAACTTCGCCACCGAGGCAGAAGAGCGTGTTTCGATAATTCAATATCATGTCCTATCGCTAACCAAACATGAAAATCTATTTTTTTTTTTCTTTTAGGTCCACTAAACTAGTCGATAACACTAGAAACAAACTCTAAATTTAGAAAATAAATAGTTAAGAACATAATCGGGTGCTCGACTTACTAGAAGTGAACACTACATGCTTAAAAGTAAAATAAGAAATAAGTTACACTGTGTCTGTGACAGCAATAACAAATTAGCTGAAAATCACAAATTATGAACGGAATTAATTTGAAGTTTCTTAATCTGAGGGATTTTAACATTAAAAATATCAATTTCTTGAAGCATATTATTATATGATTTACACATACGCCACAAAGGCGAGTGGTGACCATAATTGGTCCTCCGTGTTGGCAAGTTAAAAGTCACTCTATTATGGAGACGGCTGCTAGACCGAGGCACAGCAAAATTAAGCTTCATTAGCATATCAGGGTTATCAATGTTACCGTTAACCACTTTTTGTAGAAAAATTATATCCGCCATCTTGCGTCTATCTTCGAGGGAACTTATTTTAAAATGAGCAAGTCTAGATTTGTAGCTATATAAACTGCGGCAGAGGTTATTTGCATATGACAAATGATACAGAAACTGTTTCTGGATTCTTTCCAATCTCTGAACATGTACAGCATATGATGGGTTCCAGATAGTACAGCAATATTCGAGAACAGAACGAACGAAACAACCAAAAGGACAATGGAGATCTCGGAATCTTTAAAAAATTTCGTTTGTCGTAATATGAAACCAGTTAAATGCGCTGCTTTCTTTGTTACATTATCAATATGCTCACGAAAATCTAATTTTGAGTCGACTATAACACCCAAGTCCCGCATACTAGAGACTTCTTTAATGGGGATATTATTTATAGTATAATAAGCACTAAGAGGATATATTTGTACATTATTTATTATTATTTATTACGCGGTTTCTGTCTTTCATTCGTGTTAAACAAAGTTGCACGCATAAAAATCTTCACTATTACTTTCATAACTACCAATTTCAGACTGTCACACTGTCAGGCACGCTGATTGTTTTGATTATACTAAAAATGGAATTTCTCATGCCATACTACATTGAATGGAAAATATCTCGTATTGTCAAATATAAGAAATGCTCCGGCAAAACAGCACACACCAGAGCGTAGGAAATATATTACAAATAAAACATTCACTTTTATAGCAGCTCCCGCTACTGTTTGAAGTTCGAAATCAGTATTGACTCTTTCATTTTATATTTTCATATCGTTTTATGCCTCATTTAGAATATTGGCGAATATCTCGTTGAATAACTTGTCAAATATGAACAATAATGAACTGCTCTAAACTTTTTTTTTCTCTTCTCACTTTATCATGTATGTAGTCTTTACCCTAAATTGATTGAAAAGAGCAACACCAGAGTTTCTTGCCCGTTCTTCTCTGGTGAAAACTGCTTTCCGAACTGGTGGTAGAGTTAATATTGACGGAATCTAAATAATATATAACATTTTACAGATTCAAATAAATCATTTCATTTCATTTCAATAAATGACTATGAATCGAATGCACACCGATGCACGGGAGGACATGTCTTGCGGTCCTAGACACACAGTTAAGTGTGTATACCTCATGATTGGCAATTCACATTAAAGCCTATAAGGGTTCGCGAACACCCCCCTTCCCTCTCCCTTCCGCCCATCCTAAGAGGTTTCCTTATCCTTCCCCCACATTTCCTTCCTAACTAACGCCTCCCAACTTTCCTCCAGGACCCTGTAGTTGCTACGCCAGGGGATTCCGATATCCCATATGCGGGTTTCTCCCGGTGTTGACTGCGCGGTCCGATATAAAAAAATACAAAAAATGACTAAGAATTATGGGTAACGAATACGTCCAGAATAATAATCACTTAGGTAGCTAGTGAAAGGCTGGTAGATTAGCTACGGTAGGTCTCATGTCCTCACCGATGAGGATCGCGACGCGTTATCCTTTTATTTCCACCTACCTACCTGTCAACCGAGCTGGCTACTTTGTTTTAATTTTATCCCTAATTTAGAATGTCCGTAGTTATATAAGTGATTTAAATGTTATTTAAAAATAATAATTATTCTTATAAATTGTTTTGACGTATCATAAGTGCAACTTTGTTCGCTTGCGTGAGAAATCAAGTATTTTACTTTATTTAAGTTGTTCGCTCGTTTTCATCTGTACACGGCAAGTATTTAAATCAAAAGCAAAAAATGCTAATTAATTTATATAAGTATTAATTCATTAAGGATGCGAAGATATCTATATTAATTATGTATTTATTTGATGATGTCCCTAACAAATTATATCTGACCAATTATTGTTTTTCCAATTCAGTAAATTTACTCATAGACTGTTAAAGCGAGAATCAAAATGCGAAAATAGGCCCAAATCAAAAACAATTCCAGTAAAAGTTTTAATAGTAAAACAACTCTAGTTACACTAATAAAAAGTATCTCAGCTATTTAAAGTTATCCTGAGTCACGAGTTTTGAGTTTACGCAATAAAACATCGTCATAGTTTATATAAGACTGCCTTTTGCTCGCGTCTCCGCCCGCGTAATAGTGTTTTCCGGGGAAGAACGTAGCCAATGTCCTGCCCGGGTCTCAAACTGTCTCCATACCAAATTTCATTCAAATCCGTTGGGTAGTTTTGATATATCGCCTTCAGACAGACAAATGCGGCGGGGGATTTTGTTTTATAATCTATTTTTTAGACCTTTCACGAGGAATACTTCAGTCATAAATGTTTGTTGCGTAACTTTAACCGTTCACGCAGCGCGCCTAAAGGAAACTCTCAATGGAAATATTTTCATTGTTTTTGCAATATTTTTCATTGATGCTGCGCGATGCGATTCATGTTATACAGCCTATAGTTTTCACAATAAATGAGCTATCCAACACTTAAAGAATTTTTAAATCCGAACTAGGTACTGATATTAGCGCGTTTAAACAAACAAACTCTTCAGCTTTATTATAATAGTGTAGATTTGACGATATTACACAACTTATTACTTTTAGTCTTAATGAATGTCTGTATTTCGATATTTCTATTGAAATTATTTTGGTTTAAATATTCAAACAAGGTTTTAAATACCCTCCATGTGATGTTGAATAATGTATTTATGAAAATCCAGATATAAGCTTAAACTATTTTAGACCAAACAATTAAATTAAAGCGAATATTCTAAATAGACACTGATATCAGTTGTAATAAATACTGATCATTCATAAATTTGACTTGATATTAAAATTTACAAGTCATTTACAGTAGTTAATTGGGAGATTGACGGCTTATTCATTATTCTATGAGAAATGGAGAGAAGCCATCCTTACTACTTCATCACGCATGTATACTTGAATGGGTACGCATAGGCGCGACTAGGGCACCCATTTTTCGCCGAGAGTGTTCCGTCCCACGATGTGATATGTCCCTACCGCTATATCGGGTACAAACTTCAGAATCCGGGCTGATACTGAGCAGAAAAACTCAAACGTCACTGCTCAACCCGGGATTCGAAGAGCGCTGCCGTACCGCGCAAGAAGTATAAGTACACCACCGAGACTGTCATTTGTTTATGTTTAGTCTGTGGTCAAACTACGAGGAGACCCCGTATAGTAACATAAGCTAGTTATTATCTAGTGTTAGAGAAGTGATAAATATTAATCGTTTTTCATGTATATAGCGTTAATGAATATTAAGCATCATCAGAATGTCAAACATCTTGTTACGTGATAAGAAAATGTACTTACCCCTTTTAACAAATTGCACGCACGGTGTGTATAATTTGACATACTTAATTAGAGTTTTTATATACGAGTACTGAAAAATTAAATTTAAGAAATATATTATATTCAACGGTCAAATTTCGACGATTGTACGAGCACTAGTATAATTATTATATAGGTGTATTAATTACTACCAGGGGCTTTGAAATGTTGGATGAAATTAATTTCTCCGAAACGCTGCTGGATTATATTTCCTTGTTTATTTATAATCGAAGATGTATTTTCGTTGGATGTAATTCGAGTTTTAAGCATACATTTTAATGACTCATTTTTAAAAGCGGTGTAGTTGTACCACAGCATCGGACTATCTACCTTTATTAATCTTAAGATATTAATACTTATATATAATGTTTGTTTGTCAAAGATGTTACGTTTGTGATACAGGCTTACTATATTACAATTTTCTAATACGTATAATAAATAACTGATTTGAAATTTTTTCATACTTAAATATATTTATGTCACAGATAAAATAGTGATGAATTATAAAAATAATTGTTTATACAACCAGAAATTAAACAAATATTTAATATGCACGTATTCTTAAAATAGACAGTTTAATTAAAATAAATAACTTCAGATTACAACTCAGCGATTGGTCTCGGTATAAAAGAAAAGAAAAGAAAATGTAACAACTAATCCTCATCCGAAACAGATGTCCGTTCATGCGCACGTGACGTATAATCCCAAATCCTTATACGGGAACATGTGAACGAATTGAGGAAGGTACCGAAAAATCTCCACAAATTGATAATATTACAATAAGAAGATTTGTGAAAAAATCTGTTTGTGGATTGTTTTAAACGGTTGATAAACAGTTAACACTATTTCATGATATTATTTTTTAATAATAATTATGCTAGTTGTTCAACAGTCAAATACAATGCTTTGTTTTATTCATAAAGATAGACCTGCCGGTGGTAGGATATATTTTATATCCGCCCGGATAGCAACCACCGTACGCAAGGTCTTAAATCCGCCACCACGTATGTAGGTGTTGCGTTCCGGGATCAGCCTGTATATATTCGGTTCCAACAAACCGGCATAATTGTATCGACTGCCGAGGGGTAATCGACTTTAGTCAGTCGACATTCTATTGGATTACGCTTACTATCAGGTCCTGTGGGGTCACTTTGTCGTGCACCTAAAAAAAAAATCCTAACAATTCTTTTTCACGCTGTTATCTCTCGCAACTTTGGATACGATAATTCTTAGCAATTATTTTGTATAACTGCTTACGACAATATCAATTGCCTCTTCGTCATATAACGCGATAAATCAGTACTTTATATTATCGTGGAGACCAACAGATTATTTTTATTGGCACATTTATAACGAAGGTTTCTGTTCACAACTTGTTACCGGCTATAAATCATTTTTTAAATTGAATTCAGCGATCGAGGCTTAGCAATACAATTACGATATTGGTTTTATTCTAAATTATATTTTGAGATCTACTTTCGTAAAATATTTGTATGAAACCAATTTTTTTCGATTAAATTTTAAGGTTTAATTTAGTTACTCCTTTATAAAACGAGATTTCTGAGATTATTTTCATTTCCGACTTACTTGATATATATCATTATATTATGACCGAATTACGCAAAATCCATTACATATAAATTGTAGACTATGTGTTATTCTAATGCATAACCAATATTGCTGTAAAGTTTCATCCAAACCGTTCAGTCGTTATTTCATGAAAAAGGAACAAACATAGGTAGGTACATCCATACATCCATCCTCACAAACATTCGTATTTTTAATATTAGTAGCATTTGCGTGATGTTGGGACGTTTGTATCCTTAAATATTTGTTAAAATGGCTTAACGAATAAACTCATTTGACGCAATTTTGCAAATAGATGGATCTTTCAGCTACTTTTTATCTTGGAAAATATACGGTGTACATTTTATTCAAAAGGACTATCGCGCGGTCACAATCGCGAGCTATCTTCGTATCTAATATAACATCCAATCTTCTATATCATCTTGTATTTAACTGTAAATTGGTTGTATTTAAAAAAAAATCTCCACAAAGTTCACCAATCAGTTCAATGTTGAAAATGATAAAACCACTACTCTCAGTCTAATAAACCTTTTTATTTTTTAGGTGCATGGGCAAAATAATACGGTTTTGTAAGCCTTTGATACGGGCAATCAGAATTTAAAAACCACGGAATATGTATTTAAGTAGGTGTCACATCGGAAAAGCGTATACATATATGAAATGATATACATTTGTTATACAAAAACGGAACTCCATTAGCGGGCCATGTAGGATTATTAATGGTCTATCATTAATGACTTCCTATAATGTGACGGGTCGTTGGTGAATCGGTAGATTTTGATGGCTCCATAAGAGTGTGTGCTTTATATATCTAGTTAAAATGGTGAAATTGATGATCGATGGCGTTGATTGCATTGAACCGCTGTTACGTAATTTGATGATTTTCACTCCATCAAGTAGAGTGCAATATTATGTACAGGAAACAAAATTATTTAATAAATGTAACTAATTTACGTATAGAGTGCTAGCTACAAAAGTGTCTAAACAAATTTAAAACTTCACTTTTTATTACTTTGAATGACGAGAAGAGCTTGCCGTTCGCCTAATGGTAAGCGATACGATCGCCCATAATCAGTAGAAACACCATCCAACGCCTTGAATGACAAAGTATTGTTTACACACAATGAGACACTCATGTCTCTGGACACACTGGACATAATGAGACGTAACATCTCAATGTTACGTCTCATTATGTCCAGTAGTTACACTGGTCACTTATCCGCGTTAAGTTTACAAAGCAAAAGCGTACCTAGCCTGTTTTTTATTATGTGTCATTTTAAAATGTAGGTAGATATTGTGACGGTGACTTTTCGAGAGCCCGACACCTCTGTCCGCCAGTGACCATGAAGGCTGCAAACTTCGAAAAAACCGCCATAAAATCCGAAAGCTAGTTTTATTTCAATGTCTAACATTCGCGTAAATATAAAAAATAATTATCAAGGATCATTTAATACTTCTACGAGTTAGGACCCATATTTAGGCTTAGCTATTTTAAAACTTATAAATTATTTATTGCAACATTAGAGACTTGCAGAATGCTACCTAATTATATCATTGTCCCATTAGTCGAACATAAACAGTGACTGCAAGTAGATTAAATGACTAAAGCACGATTGAAGTCTGGAGCAGACACAAGCGAATTGATAATATCACTTAACTGCAGCATCTGGCTGATAATGGTCTTTTGTTGGCGCGATCCTATTTCACGCGTCCTTTAGCAACCGACGATATGAAGTTCGGCATTGCCGGGTATAAAGGAAATGCATAATTCTATCATTAAACATAATAATTATTATTTTTATCATAATTGAACTCACAGTCGCTCAGCGAGCTATGGAGAAAACCATGCTTGGTATTTCTCTACGCGATCTAATCAGAAATGAGGAGATCCGTAGAAGAACGAAAGTCACCGTCATAGACCATCGGATTAGCAAGTTAAAATGGCAGTGGGCAGGGCACATAGCTCGCAGAACTGATGGCCGATGGGGCAAGAAGGTTCTGGAGTGGAGGCCACGAACTGGCAAGCGCAGCGTCGGACATCCACCCACGAGGTGGACAGATGACCTCATAATAGTAGCAGGAGGTGGCTGGATGCGGGCCGCTTCCAATAGGGAAATCTGTAAATCTTTCGGAGAGGCCTATGTTCAGCAGTAGAAATCCTGCGGCTGATGATGATGGTGATGCATAAGTATATTTTTTTATCGACGGCATGGCAGAGGCCTTACTATATCTGATGGTAAGTGAAGAGAAACCCAAAAACTTGTCTACCGGCAAAAGACAATCAGCCCGGACGGTCGGCACAGTTATGCCGGCCTGGTTAATTGTTTCTTCACGCTCTGCTTGAAGAATCTGCGTTGTAGGAAAGATGGAAGACGTTTGCTGACAAACTGTGTCATAGATTGATGGTGAGGTAGCAATATGAATTATAATTAATTTGTAAAGTTTTATATTTCCTTCGTGATAGGCATTGTTGCTCTCCCTGTGTATTAGTTGTTGCTCAAGTCTCAGCCCATGTAAAATACCTTTTCAAAAATAAAAGTCCAACAGTTAAAATTCAGGGATAAAAATCATCATCATCAACCCGTTGCAGTCCATTGCTGGACATAGGCCTCTCTCAAGGGATAAAAATGATCCATGTTAATCCAAGACATGGTCTATTTATGTAAAATAATTTCTTCAAATCTCGTTATCCTCATTCTTACAAACACTCTTCTTTTAAACCTCTAAATAAATCCACAAGAATTATTCCAATGAGACTACAGTCGAATCCGTTTATAATGACATCGAAAGGAATTGACAAACACGTCATAATAAGCGGACGTCATACAAAGCGTTTTGTGAAAAAAATACATTTTTATGTAAATAGTATGCATGTATTTAACTACTTTAATAAAGAAACATAGTAACTTATAAAATAAAATTTGCACGTAATAAGTACATACCTATGTATGTATGTATGTACATAAAAGTTATATTTTTTTAATGTAAGTAATCTGTAATTTTTGTCTGCTTTTGTTTTTTTATTTTATTGTAAAAACAGTCTCTAATACTATTGTGTATAGAAGACATCGCTATGTCAATTACTCACTGAAATTGAAAACAAAAACGAGCCACGTGCTGAATGTCGTCGGGAATCAAGGAACATTACTGAAGGCGTAAAGAATCATGTCGGTCATTATAACCGGACATAATTTATTAAAAAGGGTCACAATAAGCGACATGTCACTGTAAGGGAAGTCATTATATCCGACTTTTTTATAAAGAATCTTATATGAAAACCAAACTTCGTAGTGTAATTACGTCATAATAAGAGGTTGGTCAATATAGGCAGAGTCATAATAAACGGATTATACTGTACTTTTATTCGGAGCAAAATTTTCATGCGAAAACGTCGAAAATCTAGAAGGTTTTGATTGAAGTTTGGAGATGACAGACGACGTCATCGGGCGGCGTATACACTAGGTCTAGGTTTAATTGGATTGAAAGCCGATATGGCTGTGCCCAGACTGTGTCGCATAATTAGACGAAAAAAACCTAAGTAATATAGGCTACTATGGTCGGAATAGGTTGGTTTTTTGGGTCGAAGTCTATTAATTCTTGATATCTACAAATAGCGTGTTAATTAATGGGTTTCAAATTATAGGGTTAATTGTTTAAACATATTAAAACGCACTGATTTTCACCCCTGGTGGTTACCAGTCCAGAGCTGTAAAGAGTGTAGCTGGGTAGCTACACTCAAAACTAAGCGAAATCGTTTCTCGCTGGAAATATCCTACTATTAAGTGTATCAAAACGATGCTGAGAAAATTTGTGGGGAATGATATATTTTAAAGTGATATTATTATCATTATTGTTACTTAAAATTGATTGAGCTAACAATAGTTATTACTTTCAATTTACAAATACTCATTGCAGTGGTGAAAGGTGAAATTTAGAGAAGGAATTGAAGGGTGAAAGGGAATCCGACAAAACATATAATATTCTAACAATTCGCATAAATTCGGTCTGCAAATCGTTCTAATAATATTTCGATTTTACATAAATTACGAAAGGGAAGGAATCGGATTATATGGACTTCGCCACTGACTCATTGTAAGCGAAAATATGTCTTTTATGAGTAAGTAAGTAAGTAAGTAAGTAGTGATAGTGTGTGAAGTAGTGCTACGCAATAGTTAATAAGTCGGTGTAAAATATGCAGGATATCAGTTAACTGCCTTTGTGGAGTAATTTTATTGCCGTAGGACTGTGGTGCTGAAGTCTCTAGTTCTATTTTCGGAACGTACGTAATGTCGAGATTTTTTGCTTACTATCAACCTGGAGTAGGGAAGGTACATCACAATATACTCGTTTTAATGGGGATACTTGTAAAATATGTTACACCTCTGCCTACCCTTATAAAAAGGAGCGATGTATGTAACAAGTTAGTTGCAGACTGTACCGGACGTGGCGCGCCGAACGAACCGCAAAGGAAATTGAACGTTGACACCTAGCCTGTTTCACCTGCAGAATATACCTCGCTGAAGAGTACCTCAGTTGTGCAAGTCACATGGGTCGAGGAATATGTTTTGACATTTTGAACTTAGTAACAATGTACACTTAAGTTGTAAGTTACCTGTACATGTAAATTGTAAGTGCACTCCACAATTGTTTAAATACAGGTTTTACAAATTAAGAAAAGTACATAATCGTGGACCCTGCAGACATTAAATAGGCAGATGCATTAAGATTCATAATTGAATATAATTCATTTTTAATAATAATAAATGACAGAGCTGATGTATTGTATACTGTCCAACTACTGAGGATTTAGGCACTATTGCATCATGCTGGCCTAATGCGGATTGGCAGACTTCACATATCCTCAAAATTCTCATTGAGTACTTCTCAGGTATATGTTTCCTTACGATGTTATCCATCACCGTTAATGAAAGCGATAAAACAAAAAGAATACACACATAATTTTAGAAAATTCAGAGGTGCGTAGCCTTGGATTTTGAACCTGCGCACATTTGTCTCAGCCATTCGTTCCATTCCCAACAAGGCAATCCCGCTTAATCATGAAAAATAAATGTGTATATTCTTTATACCTATATTTTATACATGTATGATATTTTGTGGCTATTACTTCTGCAACTAACATAAAAAAAAAACTGGAACAATCTTCACATTTTTCCACGATTTACCCCATCGACTACGGAAGGGGTGAAAATGCGTGAGACGTACGTCACGCCATCTATCGCGAGAGTAACGCGGCGTAACGGATAAACTATTCCAAACGACTGGCTCGGATATTGCCTCAAGATTTATTATAGAAAGTTACAGCACTAGTCTGCAAAATCCATATGAATTTTATTGGAAAACTTTTGTTATTGCCTGGAAATTTTGAATTCCTACCATTGTTGGTTTTAAATGACTCTACTGAAAATTGCATGGAAACTAAAGACAAGTACCTGAGTTGTCCAGTATTTGGAACTTGATGTAGCAATAGATTATATTATAATATAAAGGAATAGTTTGAATTCCGCTAAATGGAGATGCGCTAGAAATGCTTCAGCCTAACCCTTCAAGTAAAGTCTTGAGAATTTATTGCATTCCATCCCATGATGCAATACAATAATTACACATTGTTATATCATTTATCCTTTAGGTAAGAATATTAGAGGGAGAATCATTTCCTTATGTTTACTGATCACACGTTCGTTCGCGTGACAGTTGGCAGTTCGTGCTCCCTCGTCGTGTTATACGGGTAATGTTTTAATCACTATTGTGGTTTGTACCGTTGCTGCATATTATTCCACAGAGTTGTTCGATAATGACATTTGGCAACAATCGCGTGAGGTTATATTTTTAGTGGCGTTATATTATCAGTCTTATTTTTAAAATTTTGTAAAGCTATGCTTAGTTAAAACACAAATTTACTCTCTTAATAAAGTTCAAACTAGGAAACCGGTGAGTTTTTTGACAGCTATTCTTAATCACCTCTTAACGCTAAAACAAGTTTTGCCAGGGCTCGTTTATAACGAACACTGTATATGTCACATCTTTAGAATTACATTGACGCAAGTGCAAAAAAACAATTCAATAGACTTTATAATCCACAACATTTGAAAAGTGATAAAATATCGAATGCAACATCGACTTTCGGTAATAACAATTGCGTCATTGTAATTCTGAAGGCGAGATATGTTAATCCCCATTATCTATAACGAATTGACAATTTAAATATATAGCAACCAGTAGCGAAGGCTCTCTGTAAGTGGATTCCTACCGGCTTCCTTTTTTGTAACATACATAAGCAAATTATTATTATTTATTGTATAAAAATAAAGTATATTATTAGCTAATAAGTAATTAATATGTATAGTATAGTGGCCTACAATGATCTTAAGTAGTTCAGTACCTAAATTTAGTATTGGCTTCTCTTTCGGAAAATTTCACGTTTTGCTTGATAGCAACAAAAATAACTCCCAATATTTTCAACACAATAAATATTATATAACAACTGTAAATTATTTATTGAAACTAATTATTACCAAGGTTTGTAACTGAAAATCGTTGGCTCGTTAATTTGTTCAACATTCAATACATATTACAAAGACACGGGACGAAGACGATCTCAATTACTGTGACAAGCTATGAGGAAAGTTAATTAAATTAACAATATTTTACTCCAATTAAAACTTCTTCAGTCTAGTTATCAAATAATGTTGAGATAGAGTTAATAACAGAACAAGATTGTTCAACCAGCGGCCAAAAACGTCAAAAAATAATTCAGGGAATGGACAGAAAAGCCAATAATAATCACTGACTACGTTGTGCCACGTAGATATGATGTAAATGTATTTGAATCAAATAAGCATGAACAAAAATATTTTTAATTATAAATTATGAATATCTGGTTTTATATTCCTCATAAATCTATATTGAAAATTCTGTACATCACATTTAATCCCCTTGAACGTTAAGGCATGCCTGTTGCAATCCCATATTTAATAAATAAACTGCCATTCTGTTGGGGCTATAAATAATGAATTAATATTAATACTGTTTAATATCGTATACATTCGAGTAGGATATTTTACCGCGTAGTAGTAAAATGTAAGTACAACAGTGCCGAAGGGTGAAATTTTACTATAAGGAACCCAACAAATCATTCTAATGATTATCAGATTCTATACAAAGGGAAGCCGTTAGGAATCAGGTTTTATGGCGAATAACGAATTATATCTCTTAATCATTCTTTATATTTAGAAATCATTAAAATTAACAGAAAATATACAGTATTTCAATGTATATAGTATTTGTTGCTAAGAGGAATAGAATAAATCTTGCACGAATTCTGTAGATGGATTCGAGTGCTACGCGCTACGGTTCGTAGAGTCGATGAGCTACGGCCGTAAGTGTACCATTTATAGGCTACGTATTGGATGTAAGAACCTTGAAGAACATCTGCAGTGTAGAGCAGGTCAAGTATAGATTTTACTGTTAGGCTAAAAGTCTAATTCATAATTACTGTAATATTAATTGTGCTAGAAATACTAAAGGATATTACTTGACTGTCTTCAGGAAAAGAAAGAAGTTCTTAATTCGACGTGTTTTTTTATATTTGCTAACTCAGTGATTTATTTACCGATTTGGAAAATTAATTTTTATTTGAAACAAAATATTTCCAGATTGGTTCCGAGGAAAAATTTTCTAAGTTGGTACAGTAGTTTGGTTTTAAAACCGAAGAAACTGAAATAAGGGTGTCGTCCAAGTAAAATAAATTACGAATTGCCTTCCTGTGACTCTTTAGAAAATAAAGTCGTCGAACTATTTTGTGTGTGGTAAAAATCAATTTTATTTAATGTGATAGATGTATTAAGAATATGGTACTTAAATGGAAAGCTAATTTAAAATCTATTAAAAATAATAAAATAACACATAACAGTTTAACACCAAATTTATTTAATACCATAATAGCCTCACCTCTTCATCTCAACAAAATATAGAAAATATCGCACAATAAAATACAAAACAATGCGATAAAAAATGACTAACAGTATTAACATTAAATAGAAAACAAAAGACTCCTGTGACCCAGATACCCGAAAATTTAAGGCTCTCGCAAAACCACCGGAGCGAATTTAACTCCACAATGGTGCTCATACAACAACAATAAAAATAACTGTAAATGCTGTTTTAATTTGGCTTTCACAATCTCTCTTTCTAGGCGGCGGGTAGCAGATGGATGCGGGCTGCTCAAGATCGGAATGGTTGGCGCTCACTTAGAGAGGCTTACGTTCAGTAGAGGACGGTGACAGGCTGATTCATTTGATTTTTCTGATTGAATCTATCTATAGGTATAGCAATAAACGTGGGCATATACGTTCGTAAATTACTCAAAAACACTTGGAGCGATATGAATAAAATTTGTAAGCAAACTTAACATTCCTGTGAAAGGTGGCGTTCAGATCACCAGAAGTCTTCTGGCTATAGATAATTAGTTAGTGGTAAGTCTTCTAAGACAAATTAGTGTTCGCCGAGCTTCATCGCTTGGCAGTGGTGAAGAGTGTAATTTTCCGAAAGTAAACGCAATACAATTTATAAGTACTAATAATATGCATACATGCGGTCTGCGACTCTTTCCAATGATAATGAGATTTTATATAAATTACACATTGCCACTGCCATACTGTATGGCCATAAAAATATATAATCATTTACCAGAGGAACTAAAACAAACCACATTAAATAAATTTAAAAATAAACTCATACAAATACTTATAAACAAACTGTATTATAATATAAATGAATTTTTAAATGATAGAAATATTAATATAAAAATAAAACGTTGATATAGTAATATTAAAATTAAAAATATTATATACTTTTGATATGAATAATATTAATTTATATAAAAATACTTAATAACTTAAAGCCAATATTGTTAAAAATTGTAATCTATTTTTTATAATTCTCATAAAATATATATGCATGTGTGTGTACATGTGTGTATACGTATATATATTGATATATGACTAAGTAACATTTGCACGTCAAAAATGACAGATTTTGTGACACTATCTACTGATTTATAATATCTTTATGTAACCACAATTACGCAAATAATTTTTCATTTCATTTCACTGCGGCTAGGTGTCATAACATGCGTGCCACAGTCGAATACAGGAGTTGTAGTAGTGGGTGTGATAGCGGGAAAGTTTCTATGGACAATGAATGTACTCGTGCGAGCCGAGCTAGTAAATTGTTAAAATGATCAACAATATTCAATTACACAGTTCCATTTGTCTTGAAACGATTATTGGGTAGAATGACGTCACGTATGAATAGAGTTCTGTTCACAACAAAGAAACAAAAACCTGGGCTAGACTCGTGTAAGTAATTCTATGAATAAGGGACAGACAGTATAACAAGTTATTGACAAAACAGCGTCCCTAGTAGATATATACGCAGTATCGTATTATAATTACTTTTCGAGTTAGTTAATGTTGTTAACAACACAGTACAATAAAATTACTAGATCTATGTTGTGTTATTTTCCAAATAAGTTTTATTACATGTTTTAAAACACCTGATTTCTTAAAGGTAGAGGAGGCGCAAATAAAATCCTCACCAAATATCGTAATAATATAATAAAAAATAATGAATGAATGTTTGAAATAAGCTCATAAACCGAACGCATTTAATAATACAAACAGACCCAGGTTTTAATTAAATACTTTATTTTGAAAGATTATAAAACAGTGGCATAGGGTTCATATAACTCGATTCCTGCCGGCTTCTCTTTCTCTAGTAATCTATGGATCATTAGAAGGACTTGCAGACCGCATTGATGGGTCATCATCATCATCATTTCAGCCGGGAATCGTCCACTGCTGGGTATAGGCCTCCCCCATTGAGCGCCACAGGGACCGGTTCTGGGCTGCCCTCATCCATCGGACTCCGGCGACCCTCACTAGGTCGTCGGTCTATCTCGTGGGGCGCCTACGCTGCGTTTTCCGGTTCGTGGTCGCCACTCCAGAACTTTTCCGCCGCAACGGCCATCAGTTTTAGAAGCTATGTGTCTTGCCCATTGCCAATTGAGTTTCGCAACTGTAATAATACCCATCAACTTTTTCATTGATAGGTATTAGTTCCTAATTATATATGGTGTCGAGTTTCCTTTGGGAAAATGTCACCCTTCGCCACTATTACCAAGCGATCTTTAGGGAAAGGTTTTTAGGATGGACGAAGCCAACTAGTAATGATACAGGGCCGTAGCTGGGGCGGGGGGAGGCATTGTGGGGCAATGCCCTACCTTAATAATCAACTAAATTATACATACCTAATCTATCAAAATATATGGAGCAGCGGGATTTTTATTTCATGATTTGGAAGTTGGTCCCATAGTAAGAGTTATTCGTATTGATGGGTGGAATAACCCCCTTTTCAAGATTTAAGTGAATTTTGTTACAATCTGTTTATTACCTAAACAATTACGTAAGTATTACCCTCACTCATTCACGTTCACAAGTCAAGAAAGCCAAAAATCGATTGACCAGATCAGATTTAGTAACATTTTTACTTCCGCCCTAGCTGTAACTACAGCTGCTCTACCTTAAATTCAAGTCTAGCGACGATCCTGTAATGATAATATGAACGACCATCTTATGCATGAGTGGGTGGTTGACGTACAAATTAGTGGTAGCAAATGCGGTGCCTTTTGCTTGCCAAAACTAAAAGCTTCTAATATAGTGGTAACACCGTCTAAATATAAAATATCGCTTTCATTTATACATCGATATGTTCTAATAAGAGACAAGACATGGGTGTTACATGGTAATATCGATAGAATTAACGAATAATTTACTATAAGTGGTTTCTCGTACGCCAGTATTGATCTGAGTAGATGTTATGGTTTGCCGGTAATCTGGTGCCAAGCAGCACATTGCAAACAATTAGATTTCGATTTAAAGGACTTTTTAACCACTGTAACTTGACATTATAAAACTTTACATTTGATGTTTCGCAGACAGATTTTTCATGAAATATAAAAAGTGACAGCTAAACTACAAGTCGTTAACATTGTCACGACACAAACGTCGCTAAAGTAAAGACTATAAGGTCGCAACACAAACGTCATATGTAGGTAATAGTAACTTTCGTACTACTGTCAAAAACGAAGCTACCGGTATGACAGTGAAAAACATAGCAATACCTATATCACGCCTTTATCACTGAAAGGGTAGGCAGAGGTGCAACAAAGGTACCAACTTTTTGCCTGTGTGTTCGGTCCCAAAATGTATATAAGAATTAGTAAGCAAGCCTTTTGCCATGTCGGGCACAAATTCCAGTCTAACTTATAATAAATCTGAAAGATATGTTTTATGTACAGGCGACGATATCAAATTTAAAAATTTACAAGTTTGTAAGCCTCTGACTCTAGACTGTATTTGATTTTGTGAGTGTGTCGCAAAGTGTTTACTGAACGAGATTTCATTTAGAATGAATGACATATTCATATGAAAGATGGAGTGTAATATGTACACCAGAGGCTTGGGAACCTTATGAACAGAGTCGTTTCCGTAGTATAATTTCAATTAGGACATAGGTTTAAGGAATACAATCTAGTCTTAATGTAATTTAGTGCTTAAGTATTCTTTATAATGATTGTGTTCTGTGTTATGCCTTTTGTTAAATAATAAAAAAAAAGAACAGACTGCAATTTATATGCGTTATCGGATTACCTTTAGAAAACCCTTAAATAGGTATACAGTTAAAATTATAATAGAAACGTACTTATGCTGCATCACCGTAGTTGTATCCTCAATGTCAGATTAATTTTTATTAATTAAGTATTTATTTATATTACTCTTTATTGTACGAAACACACAAAAATAAAAAAAAAAACGATGCAAAGAAGAAAAGAGAGACAAAAGGCACATGTACAAATGGCGATCTTATCGCTCTAGGCAATGTCTTCCAGACAACCATGGGTATGTAATTAATGTGAGGTTAATAATTAATTAATATTATATTGTATAGGATATATCTTATATCCGCCCGGTTAATGACCACCGTACACAAGGTATTAAAACCCGCCATAGTGACACACATAAGTGTGTCGCGTTCCGGGATCAGCAGTGTATATTGAGTTCCAACAGGCCGACTTAATTTTGTCCACTGTCGGTAATCATTTCTTATCAGTCAACATTTTGAAGGACCGCACTCCACTTACCATCAGGTGTAGTACGCTCACTTTGTCGTGGACGTATGAAAAACTCTGCAAGGTAAGTAATAAAAGTGTTCTTCTTTATTAGTATTTCACCCCTCGCGACTGATTCTCGTGATGGCACCGGTACCATTTACCAGTGATAAATTAACCGTGCCGAGAATAATAGACGTAGTAATGACCAATCACAATGTCTATTGTTATTGCACAAGCAGGAGACAATAGCGCCATACCACGTATTGTAAGATCTGACGTAATAACAATATTTAGTTAATTGCAGCACACCTATTATTCAAAGCTATAGCCTTATATGAAATAATTTATTCGAGCCCATATTATTTAGATATCGTTATAATTTTCGCTGGGTAAATTTCTTATGTTTACGCGAATGTTAAACATTAGTACAAAACTATTTTGCAGATTTCATCGCGGTCTTTATGTAATAATTTTCTTCCACCATCCGCCCCGTAACCACAAAGGCCGCATTCTTAAAAACGTTGGGAGAAAAGTATTAGTTTAAATGTAAAATGGAATATAAATGTTATAAATTTATATACATAATATTTTGTAAGCACTCATTGGGTAGGGAATCCAAAAATCCTAAACAATGTATGTAAACCATCATATTACGCAGCATGGATACGGTACACTAATCTTTAGGCATTCGTTTTAAATTCCACAACAACGTAGTTATACGAACTCAAATCCATTTTAAATAGCTTAGGAAATACTTTTTAAGTGCGCTTTAGAATTTATTTTCACAGGCGAACAGGAAGCGTGAAATTGGTATCATCCGAGCGCCAGTCCCAGCTCGATCGAGCGCAGGGATGTATGCAGGGATGATACGTAAGAATGTAGTGACCTCCCATATCATTATAATGAATTTCGAAACGCAATTTTTCGGACTTTATATTTCGTGGCTAATCAGATTTAAGTATTTAAACTCATAAATTATTTATTCCAATTGTAATACATAAAATAAATTGGAGTGCATGACATAATTTCGTAAAATATATTATTGACAGCAGTCGCGTGGTATTGTAACGAAGTTTTAAGTTTTGCATAACCACATCTGGGCTAATGCTATTTTATCTCAAGCACGAAAGTACACGAAAGGCATTGTCGCGGCAATCAAATTAAAAATATATTTTTACTGATCTTGTGAAACTTAATATAACTCGCGTTCCAAAATGAATTAGGTTTTCTAGATGACCACTTGACCAACGTCCATTTTCTTTAGGACATTCCTTGTTTTCGTCAGTTCACTTTCCGAAAAATTTTAGTAGTATAATGACATGGTAATGTGTATGTAAGAAGTAGATCCAACCAAAACCAAAACATAAAATCATTGAAAAAGTCACAGGAAAGCAAAATTCGAAATTTCAATACGTATATACCTATGTACGACATATTTATTCCAGCAATTATAGTTTAAAACAAACTATCAAATCAATTTTAAAAATAATTCTACGAGACAAATGTTTAAAAAAATAAACGTCGAATTGAGAACCTCCTTCTTTTTTTAAGTCAGTTAAATATCCGGATTGTTGTGATGAATTTAGCGCGGTCCAAATCCAACCCTGTGTTATAGTAATCCCTACCATTGTGCAACGTAGTGGGGACGCAATCAGAATCTATTGTAGTACGATTTGACGCAATTACTCAAATCTTAATATTACCATTGAATCCTAATTTCTTATTGTTATTAAACACCTTAAAATTCATGGTATTTATCTCTTGCGGATAATAATTGCTGACACTTTGTTGTTTACGGATTCAAAGACTTGTACTGTTTTTAAAATTAGTATTAGAATTAATAAAATTAAATATTTGCCGGTCGATAACCTTCGCACAAAACTTAAACCATCTGACGGCATTTAGAGCTACTTAAAGTCACAACACACGCTACGTTTGTCACCTGCGATTATATTAACGACATCATAGCCTCATTATTACGAATTAATTCTATTGAATAATGATTTTTTTTATGTTTATACGAATATTAGACATCGCAATAACATTATTTTGGTATTTTAATTTTCTCTCGAAGTTTTGAAGACTTTGTAGCCTAAATAATAATAAACTTTGTCCTAATTGCTTTATTTTTGAGATAGATTGAAAAAATCTATAAGGGACGTTCATTAAAAATTGATAAATATCCAGATATAATTTCTATCAAATAACGCGCATACATTTTCTCAACACTGTTCCACATGAAGCCAACTATAACAAACAAAAGTATTAATTTGTTTATTACTTTAAAACGAGGTTTAATCATGATCCGCCGCGCTGCCAGCGGGACACGTAACAAAGCTCTGTGAAATATTATTACCCATTGCACAGCTACGAAGCGACGATAGCCTAGTTGAAAGTGGAATGAACTGCTGAGACGAATGTCCGCAAATCCAAACCCAAAGTCGCACCTCTGATTTATGTTGTGTGTGTATTCTGTGTGACGTGTCGCTGGCTTTAACCGTGAAGGAAAGCATCGTGAGGAAACTTGCATACCTGAAAAGTTCTCTATAGGAATTTTGAGGGTATGTGAAGTCAGTCAATCCGCACTAGGCCAGCGCGGCGGTTGTGGGATATTTTTTGTACGTGTTACAATAACGTGTTTAGTTGAAAAGAATTCTCCACCACGCGGCACGTAAACACACTTCGTACAAAAATCTTACTCGGTTACTAAGCATAAAAAATCTTTCTTACTGGCGTCCGGACGCGAAAAAAAAAATCGCCGTATAAAAGACCCATATAGTATTTTACTACGAAAAAAGTATCCTATAATATATTTTATGTAAAAAAAATTATAGCTGGTAAAGACTGCAGCCTTCAAAATGTGGGGAGAATATTATAATACAAAAAACGGCAATGAAATTCTTAAAATAGTTTTACTTCAAACCTATAATATGTTAGACGAGAATACGATCTATCTGCAAGTCAAATTTTATTTAGATCCGTTCAACATTAAATCTCCCACACATTTTCACATACTTCCGCATTAATAGATTGTAAGAAGTGATATTAAATACTTACATCTAGTATATAGGCCGGCTTTTTATTAGATAAATAACATACTTACATTTACAATTCTAAAATGCTAGACACCAATACGCCAAAGCATTCGAAATTAAGCCAAAATCGCTTTCAATTAAACGCTAGAAATTTCTCGAATATCTGGTAAACCGGAGGCGTGGCCGATCTGTAAATGCCAAAACGAATATTATGGCGGAATTTAATTAAACCTGACCAACGCGGTATTAGATTTAAAAATATAAAATTAATCATCTCAGCTAATTACAGCAAATGTTTGGCATATGCTAAACGCTGTTATAATAAAATTATTTTTAAGAAAACCCTAGGTTTTTTTTTATAATACAGTCATTTTGACATTGCGTTATTAAATGAAACCACATACTTATCTATTTGGAAATAATACTTTACAATAAGTTTCTTGAGCCGTAGATGTAAAATAAAAGAGTGTAAGTTTCGAACAAAATAAATATTTATAAAATGACATTTCAATTTTACGCGAATAAGTTTACCTAAAGCCACTAATGCCACTTTAAAAGAATTCATTGCAACAGCAACATCATACTTTCATTCAGAAATACACTCACGCACACGCCATATTCTTATTAAATTACAAAATGATCAAAAATTCACAAAACTAAAACCGGGATGTTTGGTGAAAATATTCGTTATTAATGGATGATTTTAGGCACAGTGTCAGCAAAGGTGAAGTCGTGTATGTGGTTTCATTTAGTAACGCAATGTCAAAATGACCCTGTGTAATAATAGATATAAAACATTTTTTATTCTTTTTTTTTATTTATTATATAGATTGTATATAATAAATAAAAAAAATATAGATTGTGTGTTTAACAATAGCGAGGGGTGACATTTTCCAAAAGGAAATCCGACACAACATATAGGTACTACTAATACGCATGAATGTGGTTTGCAAATCGTGCTAATGATAATTAGATTTTACATAAGTTACGAAAAGGAAGCCGGCAGGCATCGGATTATATAGACTCTTCGCCACTGGTGGAATCTTATGTAATAATGGAGAAAATGAAAATTAAACAAAAAAAATGCTGAATAACTTAAGTTATGTACGGTTTTTACAATAAGATATATTTGCTGAACAAAATAATTATAAAACATAATAGCAATTACTTTCCTCCCAATTTTATTAGTTTTGGAATCCATAACATTCAAAGTTCAAAATTATCCAACATTTAAGATTTATTCGACAAAAAGTAGACCTATTACAGGTTAATCACTTCCTAGAAATTAACAGAGATTCCGAAACTTAATATATGAACCGCTCGACCTAAAATACTAAATTGGCATTAATGACATTTTAATTTAGTTTCTAACATTAATTAGCAACTATAATCCAGGACCAGGACTCGTAATCACACCGAAGTGCCAAAGTTGAATATCTATGTGGAAGAGCCCTTATTGATGTATTTTCTATAAATTTTGCAGAGTATTGTGTAAGGCCAGGGGACCCTATTCCGTCTACAGATATCCGTCTTTTTGCAATCACGGGTTTTCTAACCGAAGGACAGCTTTGATGGTTGTATAGGTAAATAGGGTATTTCATGACTCTCTGACCTACACGGCTATTGAAGCTGTCCTTTGAATAGAACGCCCGTAATTGCCAAAAGACGCATTCGCCCCTATAGACGGCGTAGGGCCCCCTGACCTTGGCCACATTAATAAGTTATTATATTTTCCTTCTAATATTATTTTTTTTTAATTTAGCCTAACTAGAGAGGAGTCTAAATAGTATAATCTGTATTCTCCCGCTGTACAAATATTTTAATTTGCATGTTGAGGTCTCATATAATTAAAGCATTAAATCACAATTTTTATCATTATTTTTATATGTTGTGTATCTTTTCGCCTGCCAATTACCTTTATAAGTTTCAGTCGCAGGGTCTCAAGCTATATCCATAAATGGAATTCCGTTCGGTAGTTCTTGAGTTCGCGTTCAGACAAATAGACAGTCGCGGCGGGTGACTTTGTTTTAAATATGTAAGGATGAATAAAATTTAATTAACGGAGTGATAATTACATAAAACATAATTTATACATATGAAATACTTTGGTATTGATGTGATGGAAGAGGATTTAAAGATTATGTACCCTAATAAATAAACCTACGCTGCTAGTACAAAATATCGCAAATTATAGGTTGTGTTGAAACTATTTATATATTTTATCGCGGTTATTTATAATATTATTCTCTCCCGTCATTCCAAAGACTTAGCAGCTTTGGCATTTTTCGGAGGCAAAGTTTGGCAAATGTAGGTAGATATTGTAAGTTTGATTTGCGGATGACCAACACCTCAGTCCGCCCCGTGATCATGAAGGCTGCAAAGTCTTCGAAACAACGGGAGAAAATAATAATATACTTAAATAGTGATAAAATCCGTAAATTATTTTATTTCAATGCTTAACATTCGCTTAAACATAAACCATTATAGATTGTATTCAAAACATTTTTTATAGAATAACAAAAACATTTATTATTAATTAAAAACTTAGACAAGGTGTCCTGCACAGAGACATTGCACGATACTTAGTTGTTTCTTTTTAAAACCAAGACAGTCTTGTCTAAGATAGCATAATCTTGTTCCAAGCCGCAATCAAAATGGGGTTTAAAGTGCTTAAGAAAGTAGATGAACTATTATACTCGAGCCATTGCAGTTCGTTACTCTTTTTCCAAGTTTTTATTAATATTAAATTGTAGTTTTAAACGATGGATGAGGAAATAAAAATCTTTTGTACGTGGGCGAATATGGTATTTTTATTTATGACACTTAAATTACTCACTTGACATTAATAATGTAATTATTAAAAATCTATTTATAGAAAATGCACCACTAGATTTTAATTTAAAAATAAATGCGATATCTGCTGCCGATGCTGAACACGTATTTGGCTAAAAAAAAAACTACGATGTCATAAGGCTAAACGTAAAAATGGAAATTTATGGGTCAAAAGTTACATTTATTAATAATTCTAATTTTAAAACATAAATATTAGTCAATTCATACATCTTGATAGTGTTTACTATGTCTTATTGTCACTTATTAAGTAGTGGTTTTCTACGGATATTTAGTATTCATTGATGAACATGAATCCGACGAGTGATTTACATAATATTTGTTACTATTACTATATGATCTGTGCACAATTTTACGCAGGTTTTATGAAAAAATGTACTAGTCATAACTTTGTCATTTATATATATAAAAAAATCTGATTGCACAATGCACATTTATAATGACTTTCTGAAATGAAACTTTCTACATATCCTGATGTTTTGGAAATTAAAACTATTGGTGTTTAGTTAAATGTGAACAGTGTAGGTTCTAGCTTCGCCTATACATAAAAAACGAAATAAATTTCAATGTTTTTAAACCTATATGATCTTTCTAACCTACAAATATATAGTGTGATTGAACTTCCGCTGGCATCCATTTGACAACGAAGTTTAAAACGATAAAAATAAAATCTATATTCTGTATCCATATAAACCTAAAGTAACTGCATCACGCTGATTACGTTCTATCTGCTGTTACGTTTTCGTAGCTATAAGACTGAGGGCTTTGTTAGTATTCGATAGTATTGTATGAAGTAAGAATGAACCTTAAGAAAAGATATAGATAACATTTATTTAAATATATCGATCACATAAGCTTTTAAAACAAATAAAACCGCAAAATCGGAGATTCTTATAGGGGCTACGCTGCCAGACTGAAATGCAGATACGCACACACACACACTTTTCTTATAATAGCCATATCGTTTGTGAGTTAAAAATAAATTTAAATACTAATTGCCTTTTTACAGATTTGATTTAACGTCACATCCAATCTCTTCAGTTAAGAGTTGTGAGATTTCAAAACCTTTTATGGGAGTATTTTAGTTTTTTATAATTATTTGTTTAATAAATTAAAATGTCATCAACTGAAACCTCTTCTTTGGAGATAAATTAATTTAAAGCTCCATTTTATTTCAAAGTTCTTTTTATACGGTATTAAAAAGACATTTTTAATAAAACTTATGCTCTTCTGGCTTGGAAACCTAGGTGATAATACAAGTTTTTTTTTTAATTTACCGGCCGAGCATTTAGGATTTAGTTGTTAGTCAAGAATTACTTAGTGAATTATCATGTTATTTGTATAAAAAATCAAATTAGGGTCTTATCTGAGCCCAAAAATGATTATTTATTGCTCGGTACAAAATTACGGGCTATTTTATCACCAACGAAGAGTTCTTGGGATCGTGGGTATTTCATTTTCGTTATTTACTGCAGCTTACGTGGACTCTATTTCTTTTTAAGAGACACCTGTCACGTATAGGTATGCGGATATGCGGAAAGGACCCTTTTTTAAATTCGTACAATTCAAAGATTTTTCTATTAAATTAGTTTCGAGTAGGGCTGATGATCCTGTGTTAATATATACCAATAATACTGACTAATGGACCTATGTAATAGATATCTGATATTTTTAAACACGCGTGGATCTAGCAGGGTGTACAATCAGTCACAAATGTAGTTGAACAAAATCAAAACTTTAAAACTGTTCTATAAAAATTCACTTCAATCACAATGTTATTGATTCTTTATTCAAAATAAAGTCAACCCTTTGAAGTCTTTTCCTGCCTTCAAACCAACCACTACAACTCCTGTAAGCCAGGATCAGCAGAATTTTATGATATCTAGCGGTGCATCTTTCGGCGAGTCTCACAGAACACTAATTTATTTCTCTTTATCCCACAACAAAATAATGAAATAGGAAGATAGGGAGGAGTTGAAGTTTATATTAGTGAAGAAAAAACAATTATTAATAAGGACACAAAAGTTTCAGGATGATTTGAAATTTCGAATTTGTTCAGCTATTTTTGTAGCTGACTGTACATATAAGTATGACGTTAGTAACCGACAACTCTTACAGAAGTGTTCATCTAATTTTACAAAACAATTTAAAATATTACTAATTAATCTTCCCAAAAATTAAAGTCCTTTATCAATATAATAAATAATTTCATCTGCGAAGACGCGCCCCACTACTTTCACTAATAACTTACAGTGTGCGTGAGTAGAATGAGTATACACGCACACTACGATACATAGCATCGAGGCTGAGCCTTGGATCAGTCCCCTTACCCCGCGACACCCCGCAACGCCCCGCTTATAAACTGGTGAAACGCGTCTTCGTGAATGAAATGACCTATGGGTACTTGTATTGGTATTATAGTACAGTATTTTTACGACTTTATTTAGTGCGTGGTAGCTGCGGAAAAAGGTAGATAATATGTGACTATTTTTAGCAAAAGTAGCACAGATTGTTCAGTGACAAAGGAAGCTGAACAACAAAGAAATGGACAAAACGATATCACTTTATTTATTTTCAGACAAGCAGTAATAAGAAATTGATAAGCGTCCTTACCCTGGTAATCTTTAATTGTTTTTTAAATTCGGAATGTATGTCAAGTCCATTCTTGAATATATTGGTATTCCAAGCTGGCAATATATATTCAGGTAACTTGTTCAGTATCTGTATTCTGATTTAAGTTAATGTAATTTTTACACGTGATCGGAATATCATAAAAAAATGGTGAATACACACAGATAATCGTAAAATAAAATATTTAGTGAATATTCAGAGATTTTAAACCCAATTTCATTAAATAATAAGACGAGAAAACATTTGCAATTTGTATTCTTAATATCGTCAATGACGCGTCCATTGTATGTATGTTTATTTTGTTAAAGCCTAAGTAGATTATGAAAATAACAAATAACTGAAACAGCTTTTATCAATAAATACAAGTTTTATTCAAGGAACTTGCACTACCAGCGTTGGCGTATAGAGCGCTAATGTAACGCATAGGTAAGTGCGACGTTATGTTGTGGTATTTCAATATAATTTCTGAACATAAAAATCCATCCAAATAACATCTCTGTTAGGCATCTAGAATCTAAACAGATTACAGTCACGTCTCATGGAATGGTTATTCTTTACGACGTCTTAAAATTTTAATTTATATGTATTTAGGCACTTGTTTATTATTAAACTATTCAGAATGACTAATAAAACTGAAACTATGTTGGACGAATCGAAAACTTATCGCGCAGTATTAAAATTTTATAGTCGGGAGGCTTTAAACACCCTTGGGGATGAATTTTAGATTTTTTTAGTAATACGCACATGCGTCTTAAATATAAGTCACAAATATCTAAAATTGTATGCTTAAGCAAGAGCTTGCGCTATTTAATATGTATCAATCAGTGTTAATATTTTATAAATTCGAATATTATAGAGTAAATTTTGATTATTCAAATTTCGTTCTTATTTACAATTACTAGCGTATACTTATTAGTGAATATTTCTCATCTGCACAACTTATACTTTTAGTATAAGTTATAGTATGTAAAATTTAATTTGTCACCACTCTTGTTTTTATTGTAAATTTTTCGCTCGCACCTGAAAATAATAGGTACTTAGTTTATAATCTGTGAAGAATGTAATTATATGTTTATAAAATTTTAAGTATATATGTTCGTATTTAGTTGTATACAATGAACACCTGTTTGTTTTTCAAAAAAATACATAAACTGAATGTTTATAAAGCGTGTGATAACGTGCACCCCTATAGTTAAACAATGAGTACAGTTCTCCAAAGAATATATTGTTTACAATTTTTATTATAGTTTTATATTATTAAGCTTGCTTACACACATTCAAAAGTGTTGTAATTTTTTTACTGATCATAGTCAGGACTGTACAAGGCTTTAACTACGTTTAAAATTTCTTGTGTTGAGTAACTTATTGTGCAAGCAGGCCTTACTTAAACCAATCGTTATCGCCTCTAAATATGCATTTTCCAATTCCGCTTTGCAGCGTAACATTGCAAGGTTCAAGTAGTGACTAAATATCAATAGAAGCGATTCTTAAAGTTGACATAAAAGGGAATTTAAATGTTAGCATTTAGAATTCAACTGCTCGGCACACCTGTCGTCCACAGTATAGTAAGCGACACAATTTTATATCAAAAATATAGAATACGTGCCCAAAAAGGGCATAATCTGGCAAATAAGCAAATGGGTTTCCTTAATAACTTCTCATGTTTACGCGAATGTTAGATACCGAAATGAAACAATTTTTTGGATTTTATATTGGTTTTTTATATTATAATTTTCTTCCGACGTAACGTTTTGAAGACTTTGCAGCTTTAATGATCACGGAGTGGACTGAGGTGTTGGTCGTCCGAATAGTCAACGTTACAATATCTACCTACAATAATTTATTAGTGTTGTAACTGAAGGTACGTTGGAAAAAATATGATATAAAAAAATCGCGATTAAATCCGAAAAATTGTTTCATATAAAAGTAGGTATCCTAATAATAAGCGATCCGTATTAATTTCGTTTAATTAAATATTATTAATCGATTCATCATATATACACACTTACATCGCAAGTTTTTGAATGACATACATTGTTGATAAATGTATATAAAAAAGTGGTCAACTACTCTATTCATTATCAACCATACAGCCAAGCTACTGTCTCCCTTATTTGAATAATTCATACAATAATTTATATAATATTATTTACTCGTTTGTACACACTGAAAGGTGCATAACAACTTTCCTTTTACAAGTCTCTACAAAGTTAAAACTAAGTTTATAAAGAAACATGAATGCATATATCCAAATGGATCTTGGATTAGCATTACCACGTCGAAGTTTGCAGGTCCTATGTACTATCGTCGGGTGGGGAGTTCCCCACGTGGAGTTCCGCGTAGGTAGTGATACTGAGGTATTGCAGTTGACATGATTGGTGTAAAATAAAATGTAGTGTGAGTAGTATCTCTTTTACTTGTCATATACAATAAAAATTCCACAAGAAAACAAAATTCGCAATTTCGTATATTTGGACGACATAATTATTTAAGTTAATTTAGTTTTAAAACCAAACTACTGAAGCGATTCTGAAAAAAATCTTTGGAACTAATCTGGAGGTATATTCTTTCGAATAAAATAAGAATTTTTCAAATCGATTCATAAATGTCCGAGTTCTGACGTAATAAAAAAACTTAGGGAAAGAAAAGTGAAGACGTAATAAGTATTAGTGTTTGTTGAATTAACAACATGGTTATTGTTAGCTGACGGTTAACATGCACGTAAATAATAATTGAGGCTCCATGTATATAAATGCAGCAAACGTCTTTAAGATAACTAAAATTATTGTAATCTTTATTTCTTTCCTGACTGTACCCCATCTCGCCGTACAAAGCGTAGTGCACAATTTTCTAAATAAATCCAAGCCTTTACGCGTAGTGCCACTTTTCTATCCATCATAGTGAATCGTACAGATATTTGGAAAACTAATTTGTTATCCAGATTTTCAACGATATCTCGATTTTGGTATATTCTAGAACTTTTCATACATATAGAGAATTGAATGTTATGGGAGTAATGACAGATTTTTATCGTGAAATAAAAGTTATTTGTTAAGTAAATTATTATAATTTGACTAAGAAGACGTCAGATTATTATACATAATTATTTTATTCACAAATGTTAATAAAGAAATTTAATTTTATTATTAAGAATAATTTCTAAAATTTTATGACATATTTAATCCTTTAAATAAGTAACTTACCTGTCGAATACAGAAACAGCCATTAGAAAGTAAGTACGGCATAAGATATTAAGAAAGTTTGACTCTCTAGTAATTAGATTTAAAATATGCGGAGTTCACTTCTCAGAGGATACAAAGTGAAATATTATATTTATTAAATTGCGTTCTTTGTTGATATTGTAACTTTTCGTAAACTGGTTGTGTTTGACAAAAATGAGTCGGAAATAAATTGGATTTTTGTACCTATTTTAGATTTTTCTGCCCTTGTTTAAAAATAGTGAAAATTGTACAAATACTTTTACTAATAGTTTTTTTAGTATGTGGAATGATACGTCATAGTATTATCATTTTAGTTACTAACTTTTTGTTGTTCCGCCCGCGTGAATTATCTTTTTTTAGTAAAAACTTCTTTAGCATAATTCGCTATCAATCTGTTCGTTTATAACGATACATTTTGCTTATTTTTTATCGCGGTAATTTGGTCCCGTAGAAAATAATTATATTATTAAAGCCCATTTTGAAAAACATATGGCACTGAGATTATACAGATGGCGCTACAAATCGTTACCCCCTTATTCATAGACGTTATTTATCTAAGGACGGATTAATGCTGTGAGAACAAGTCTGTTTCTCAGTGCTGGCGGTATGGCAGCCTTCGCAGTGCGTACACATAGGGCCGTTGTGATTGGCTCATATAGAGATAAAACTTGAATCTAGTTGGCTGTCAGATAAACAAAGCTGAACAAACAGCAAGCTGTCAGATAAACAAAGCTGAGATAACAAAACAAACAGCAAGCTGTCAGATAAACAAAGAGAGATTTGTTCCCACAGTCTAACCCGCGATCAAAAGCTAGTAGGAAATAATTGGAATTGACGGATTATCATTAAAGGCACTAATCATTTCTACACTCTGGTTACTTATTCGTTGAAGAATCGCGAAAATTATATTGAATTATTAAGCTACCTTAATTGTTTTCAGTGAAATCAAATTTTCCGTTTCGTTTATGAACATTAATTTAATTAAAAAGGAAGTCTTCTAGACTTTACTCACTAGGTAGATAAGAATAATAATCTGTAATACCTAGAATTAGCAAGAGTATAGAACTATATTCAAAAGGAAAAAGAAGGTATTTCAATATTTGTTTGAAATTTTTCATTGTTACTTTTATTAATTGTAATTATTTGGGAATCGATTTTTATTTCGTTTGGCAAAATAATACCTGACGGATTTATCTGCTTATATTTGAGGTACTTACCTTTTGAGGTACATGTGTATGTAATGGCAAGCGATCGTCGCCAATATTTACAATGCTATAGGAATCAAATGTCATTAGTCTACGGAAAGAGGAAGAAGGGGGCGGGATAACTTTATTCCCATTACTGCAACGTACATACATCCGTACTATATTATACTAATACTAGCTTTTGCCTGCAGCTCCACCCGTGTGAAAAATATTTTCCGGGATAAGAATTAATCTATAGAATTCAGGAGTAAAGTAGCTTCCTGTAAGTGAAAAAACGGTGTAGAATTTCTCTCAGCTCTATATTTCTGTCTATAACCTTTAAGCCCCTATTTTACCCTTTGATGCATGTGTAAAAATGGAGGGAATACTCACTTAAAAGTACTTTAATAAGAAAATCTTTTTGAGAAATGTCCAACTTCGTTCAGCAGTTTCTGCGTTTACTTCTAACAAATATTCTTACAAACGCATTTATAGAATTAATAAAATACATTCTCTATAAGGACCATACTTTAACTCTTATCGGTCCTGCCCGTTTCCTTAACAAACTATAACGATACGTATCTATGTGACTTTGATCTGACCTCGTAATCTGACCACATTTATTTCTCGCATCAGTTCTTTCTTGTAAGATATATCTTGAATGTTATGACTTTAGCTGAATAGGCTGAAAAGAAATAAACGTTTTTAACCTTATTTTTGTTTCATCACTACATAGTATAAAACAAAGTCCATTTCTCTGTCCCTATGTCCCTTTGTATGCTTAAATCTTTAAAACTATGCAACGGATTTTGATGCGGTTTTTTTTAATAGATAGAGTGATTCAAGAGGAAGGTTTATATGTAAAATAACATCCATTAAATAGTGGAGAAATACTGTTATTTTGTTACGTTATACCCGTGCGAAGCCAGAGCGGGCCGCTATGTTTTTATATACAACGTTCACAGTTTTTCTGTAGTGTATTTAGTATCAGCATTGCATCCGTGCGAAGCCGGGGCGGGTCGCTAGTAGTGAAATAAAACGCCAACGTATAAGTGGTGGAGAGTGAAATTTAGAGACAGGGAACCCGACACAACATAAGTACTAATATACATAAATGCAGTCTGCAAATCGTTCAAAGATAATAAGGTTTTATAAATTAGTTCATTTTCAATTAGTTCAATTAGTCATATTGATCCTTTGCCTCAAAGATATAGGTTTTATAAATCAGTTCATTTTCAATTAGTTCAATCAGTCATATTGATCCTTTGCCTCAAAGATATAGGTTTTATAAATTAGTTCATTTTCAATCAGTTCAATAAGAGTCATATTGACCCTTCGCCACTGCAAACAATAATCCTAAATCTCAATACGCAACGATACCTATATTGGTGTATTTTGGAATCATACCACTTTTGGTTGTCCTAATAAGGACCGAGCATAATAGTTAATATTTTAGTCAATAATTAAATCTAGAAATTATCAGTTCACATGCAGGATCTTACCTGTTATAACTCCGATCTTCAACTATTAGTATGCTGCACTAAATCTATAAATGTTAGAGGAGTCTCTAAATCAGCCTCACGACTGCAGCCGCGCTGCTTTATAAGTCCATAAGAATTGCCAAACACATCCGTAGCCTGCAGACGCAGTTACTTTGAAGGCGTCCGCCCTGTGGAATGGGGGCGTTTGGTGAATTCCACCACGGTATCCTGCCTGTCGTAAAAGGCGCCTAATTGTTGACTGTATTTAGATGACGCGAAATAACTTGCTCTAGTCAAATTATTTCACGTATTCAAATACGATAACACAACCTCATGCGCATCCGTAAATTACAACTAAATTGCAATAATCATTCAATTAAACATAACTATAAGTACTATCTTCTATCATTGATCAATCTCAGTGGTACACAACATTTTCCACCGCCCTGTAATTTATTAAATTATTCTATTGTTAAAAATTATTCTTGCACACCAGTGGTTCGTAATGGTCGAGCACCTAATGGTAGATTTATGATAATAGCGCGATAACACCAGCCGTGACGTAGGTTGCGACCTTCGCCTGCTCTGGACACCCGGTTATCTACTGAAGACTTCAAAAATTACCCTGGTTTATGCTTTCTTGCCTGGGTAAAATGTAAATTACCCTGGTTCACGCATTTCCTGAGTATTTATCAGTGTACTTGAAACTAAATAGAAAAGTTACAAACTTTTACGTGTTATCTTTGTTAAACTAACAATATTTATTTAGATATAATGTCTACATAATATTGTGATTCTGGTTTATGCAGCAAAGTAATCTGACCTACGCAGCTTGAGCTCACAGTGTTTTGAAGTTTGGCAGCCGGTCTTTTGGGTTCCAGATTTCTAGACACTGTGCGCTTATTCTACGTAGATCGGACCACCAACAGTTAAAAAATTAAACTGTAGGTACATTGTAAAATGTAGGTAGATATTGTAACTTCGACTTTGCGTATGAACATCTCAGTCCCTCCCGTGACCATGAAGACTGCAAAGTCATTCAAACGTCGGGAGAAAATTAAATATAAAAACTGCGATAAAATCCAAAAAATAGTTTAATTTTAATGTCTAACATTCTCGTAAACATAAGAAATCATTATAAAAAAAGTCTGCCTGCCCTCAATATAATTTCATTCATAAAACATCGATTCGTCAATCGAACTGTACAATTTACTTTCCCAACACCGAGTAAGTATATTCATTTCAAATTATGATCCATTTGCCAAAATCCAGTTGACGTCACGCCCCACTGAACCACACTGATCCATCCAAGCATTGACGCCGCGTCAGTTTTTGTTGACGTTACTGATCGATCCAGCCGGCATTTTAATCCCATTCGGCGAATGATCGATGCCTTTCCGGCTATCTGCGTCGATTTCGATTCTTTATTCTATTTTGCAATTATGATGCTAGAATTGATGTTTTTAATTGTGACATCGTTAGTGTAGATTTTATAGTCTGACAATTTTGATACCTAGCTATAATTCGGGTCTTCAGATGTGTGGGTCATTTTTCGAAATTAAAATCCATGTTTTGGCTGATTTTGAAGATCTAGATTAGGTATTGTTTGAAAAGTTTTCTAATTCCTACTAAAACTCGTGTCAAAATTTGATCAGGAATTACAAGATCGGACGGGTTAAACAGATATATATACGTTTTTACATGGGCGCCGTCAAGATTAGTTTTGGGAGGTGCAACTGCAATCTGTTCCTACGCACTATACTACATAATATAATGAAGTTTTTTTTTTTCAAATCAAATCGCACAGTTTTTGAAAATTCTTTGTTATAAAAAACCTCTGTAGTTGTTAGTTCCCATTGACGCAGATTTATTCAGTGACTTATAATTTTTGTGATTTATTTCTGGATAGGGGGGTGCACGTGCACCTATTTGCATCCCCCTCGTGGCACCCATGCGTCTTTAAGGTTTGATAACGAAAGAATAACTGCATGAGGTTGGGAATTCCGTTATTTCGAAAATATGTAAAATATGATTTTGAATAAATTAAACTATTTTCAATGTACCGTGTGTTTAATTACTTATAATAGTTTCCCTCAATGTAAATTTATAAAACCTCTAGTTCGGGTCTGCATAGTCGAGTTGTAATTCGGCTTAGACCTTAAGAAGTTTCCCAATACAAAGGAGTTTCTAGTTCCAATCAAACGTGGCAGAATAATTGAATTCATGATAAGTTGCTGAAATTAATTTCCGAAACGAGACCTTCGATTCCGTGAATATTTTTAACTAAACAAGGCAAAAGATCGTGCCCTAAATAAATGTTTCGATTAAACTTTGAAGGTCTAACACGCAATTCTTGATAATGGATGTAAAGTATTTATTCATTGAAAATAAACTAATGACTTCTCGAATTATATAACCAAAATGTATCTAAAAATAAAAATGGTATTATGCAATAATAATTATAATATATAATAATAATATAAGCCCTGTATTATATACTGTCCCATTGCTAGGCACGGGCCTCTTCTACTACTAAGAGACGGATCGGTAGACTTCACACATCCTCAAAATTCTTATAGAGAATTTCTCAGGTATGCAGTTTTCCTCACGATGTTTTTCTTCAACGTTTAAGCGAGCGATAAATCACAAAGAAAACAAATAATTTTAGAAAAGTCAGAGGTGTATGTCCTTGTAATCTGAACCTGCGGCCGTTCCACACCCAACTAGGCTATTGCCGCTTAAGTATTATGCAATACCTAACTATACTAAACTTTTATCAGATACTTAGCAAGCACAGGTCATTTGATAATGAATTATTAAATCAGCGATATTAGCTTATTTTACTGTCTCGTTATTGTTAGCTCGTATCTAGTTTTTATAACTATAAATGGGCCTATAGGTCTTTTTGTATACATAAATTGTAATTTAATTAAGTAAATGACTGTTTGTGTCCTAAATAAATAAAAAATAAAATAGAATTATTTCTTATATTATATTATATGTGTATTAATTTATGTGTGTAATATTTATCAATTATTTGTTTTTTTTTTTATTTATTAATATAATATAATCCACTGCGCTACCCTCTCTTGCTATTTCTCGTTTTTATATCCATCCCATGGTTGTCTAGAAGACATTGCCTAGAGCGATAAGACCGCCATTTGTACATGTGCCTTTTGTCTCTCTTTTCTTCTTTGCATCGTTTTTTTTGTGTTTTCTACAATAAAGAGTAAATAAATAAATAAATATTTCAACAGCAAACACTTGTAAACTCGAAATATTTGAATTGTCCGCGCGATGTCGACATGGCATGGAATGGCATGATTTTTGGACATCCAGCAATCAGCTACGAAACACAAAATCAGAGCTGCTATTCTACTCCTTTTCATGTAACTGCGGTGCACCCCGGTCGAAAGCATTCTTTGAATTTCAGCTGGTGATAGGATATTTGTTTTCGGATAACGAGCATTGTACACAAGGCTTAAAATCCGTCATAGAGGCCCATGGAAGTGTGTTACGTTCCGGAAAAAGAAAGAAAACGTAAGAAGACGAAAGAACCAGATATAAATGTATGAGAATCTTTGTAGATTAACAAATGTAACCCTTTAGATGACAATGGATTCATAAAAGGTGTTTTTATGCCATTCGTATCGAGGTTTTCAGAAAAAATTAATGTAATAAGAGCATCAATTGTTACACATTTTTACTAATATTAAAATGCTATAAAGCTTGTTTCTTTGAACGCGCTAATTACAAGAACTACTAAGCCGTTTTTTATTTTTTTCGTTAATAGGAAGCTATAGTACTCCTGAGCACTATAGGCTACTTTTTCTCCCACGAAAATATTAACACGGAAATCCTTTTCACGCGGGCGGAGTCGCAGGTAAAAGTTAGTAAATTATAAAATTTTCTTCCATTTTTTATTGTGTTATAGTTTACAATAGAAAGTTAATTACCTATCTAACTATACTGCACAAGATTGGTTAGTAATCCCTCACTTACAAGGAACAAAGGAAAATCATCTGAAGTCGACAAAGCCAACACGTTGTACCGTACTTGAGACAAAGGTAGGTTGACTATGAATTGTTAATGAAGAATTTGAACGCCGGGAGGACGCGCTCTTTGTTTTTTAAAAAATTTCTAGATTTTTGAGGGTTTGTCCTAGTATTCTGTGTGAACGAAGAATAGGCGTAATTGTCGCTATTTACAAACTAGCCGATGTGACGAATAGTTCGGTGGACATTCCCACACATGGAAGAGATCGCTTCTTAGCGATAAGACTGCCTTTTTGGTGCACATTTTTATGATGAAATAATTGTATTAATTTTTCTGTATTTGGTATATACAATAAAGTGTTTCATTCATTCACATATTTAACAACACATACTTAAATTTTATATTCAACTATTTTTAAACCAGAATCCTTTCATTGTCCAACCATGACCATTGCGTTAGAGGCCGTCATAGTAACACAATGATATTCATGAACAGTACAGTAAAAGTTTAAGCACGTCTAGACCAGTCGTAAACAGGTGTACAGTGAATTTAATGTTAACAGAGCACTCCATATAATTTATTCATTAGTTCGTCTGTGACTTATATGCTTTGAATGTGGAATGTGAATAAAATGTGGGTCTCAGAGCCTGTACTATGCTAAGATTTTTCTAAATTTGTTATTCATTCATACATTTCAGCCGGGAATCGTCCACTGCTGGACATAGGCCTCCCCCATTGAGCGCCACAGGGACCGGTTCTGGGCCGCCCTCGTCCATCGGATTCCGGCAACCCTCACCAGATCGTCGGTCCATCTCGTGGGGGCCTGCCTACGCTGCGTGTCCTCTCCTCGTTCCCTCAATTTGTTATTGAACGGTTAAATAATAAAAAAAATACCCCAAGTTGATAATTAGACTCCCGTTTAAAAAAATATTGCTCAAAAGTGAAGAATAGCGGGACGGGGGAGAATACTCGAAAACCAATTTAGTGTTCTTTACTACGTCCTTGGTCCTGGTTTCTTAGTATTTTAGTGTTTTAAAATACTAAAATGATAATATTATTATAATATTTGCTGGTAGTAGGGTATATTTTATATCCGCCCGGATAGAAACCACCGTACACAAGGTGTTAACGCGCCATAGTGACTCATGTAAGTGTGTCGCGATCCGCGATCAGCCTGTGCATATCCGGTTCCAACATGCCAGCGCAATCGTGTCGATTGTTCAGGGGTAATCATCTCTCGTCAGTCGACATTCTATTGGACCCCACTCTAATTACCATCAGGTATAGTGGGGTGAACTTTACGTGGCCATATAAAAAAAGTTCCGCTATTAAATATAATTATAATATAAACTATGATTCATACGTTCCATGCTTTAGAACTAAAGTCAAAGCAATACACTTAACGCATACTTTATTATAAGACTGGAAAACTAACATACAAACCGCGGAACATCGCGTACGCAAATTGAATCCCGCGAGGAATGTATCTCTATAAATGATTTTTAGAGAGCGAGTGGGGTTTAAAACGACGGAGAAATGAGATTGCGCGTAACCGCCTACTCCAGTACGGACAGCAAAAACATAAAGTTCAAATCGTAAATGCATATTGTTCATTGTTGTCAACTGTTATTTTGTTCACAGTCGGTATTGTTTTTATGTAATTACCCTTTAATTATCTAGTATTAGTACCACTTTAGTGATATCGCCTTTATAAGACAAACAAGAGAATATGAATTTCAATCAGTTATATTTAGGATTTCTGGTTCAGACACTTTAACATCCTTGTGTATATCAAAATACTGATCTGTATTCATAATATTATTAATATTATACCTAGTCTTGCCATAAATATTGTAATAAAGAAAAAAGAAAATTGTTAACTGCAAATAACATTTATTACTTTTACAGTGTGTCAGTTTAATACATAAATATAAAACAATTAAAAATATAAAAAGCTTATTCGAAGTGGTCTCCATTGGCTGCAATACAGTCCTTTAAACGATGAGGCCAGTTATCAATAGAAGCACGCACTCTTTCCATGGGAAAATTCTTCACTGCCAATCGTATAGATTGTTTTAGGGACTCCAAATTATCATGGCGTTTAGAGCAAGCTGTACTCTCTAAAACTGACCACAAATCATAATCCAGCGGATTAAGATCGGGACTAGACGACGGCCAGTCTTCAGCTCTGATGAAGTCCGAAACGTTCGATTCCAACCAAGACTGCGTGGACCGAGCTTTATGACCCGGCGCCGAGTCTTGCTGGAAGGACCATACTTGGTTATTGAACATGGTGATGTTAAGGGGCTTAACTACCTTCTCAAGAATGGTATCTTGATACACTTGTGCCGATGTTTTGATACCTTTTCACAAAAATATGGCTCAGTCACTCCTTCATAGCTAACACCCCACCAAACCATCACTGAAGTCGGATAATGTCCACGTTGCACTCTGTCGACTAATTGGGAAGCTTCCTTAGAGCTTTGAGCATAAATACGGTCATTTTGTTTGTTAAAATGTTGCTCAATTGTAAAAATTTTCTCATCCGTAAACAAAATTTTTCTGTGACCTCCCTTTGCGTACCGCTTCAGTAGTTGTTTCGATTTTACCACCCTATTCTTCTTTAAATTATCAGTTAAGAAATGGCCAGTGCGTCTCTTATAGGCTGCAAGTCCTAAGTCATCTTTTAAAATACGCGACATGGTTCTAGGTGCTATCTTCATTTCCCGAGATAAAATCTTTTGCTTTCGGACAGGATTTCTTCGAATTCTTTCCCTTACTGCTTTGACCACCTTTTTCGTACGAACACTACGTGGACGGCCAGATCTTTTCTGTCACAAACAGAGGAGGTCTCATTGTACCTATTAATAGCCCGGTACACAAACATTTTACTAATACCAAGTGTATGGAGAGTTTTAAAAATTGCATTTGGCTCCATACCTACTTTGTGTAATGCTATCACAGCGATTCGGTTCTCTTTATCACCCCACACCATTTTAATATCGCAAAATATTTTACAATGTATTGGCGCCAAAATGAGAAAACACAATGAACAATCGTATAAAAATGACAGATTCGAAATTCAAATGTAATATTTTTTTATAATTAAGTGTAACAGTATTTATGGCCAGACTAAGTAAATGCGAAAATGGGTTATAAAATATTTAAGCATAAATCACTTAACATGGGAAATAAAATGTCGCACAAATTACCCATTTTCGGATAACTACAAAGATTATTTTTTATCCTGAAAACACAGGTATTTGTATTGGAAAAGATTTCCATGCGTGCAGTCCCGAATTCCGACGAAGCTGCAAAGTTATATCTTACAGGATACAGGAAGTTTATCGACCCGCGTTGCGAGCAGAAGTATTAATCGTTCAAATGAATCTTACATGCAGACCGTACTACGTAGGTTTTAGCTGAGGCCGTATTTATTCGTGGAGGGGGCCAATTGTTGTGCCGAGGCCTTATGGCACAGAGAATACATGGCATTAGGTCCACATTAACAAAATTACATACGACAAACAATATATTTACTTTTGAAACTTTGCATATAGTTTTGCTTTTTCTATTTGTTTTTTCACTTGATAATTCAATGAATACCTAGTGCCGAATAAATGCGAATATTATATTTACGTTTAAAAAATATATATGTATACATGAAAGGTCATATATTGTCATATACTACATCACTTTTTATGCCCCATTCCAACATAGAAGTACAATTTGAGTGGGATGTGGGGTAAATTGCGAGTACACTACAATGTACATAGACAGTCAATCATAACCGAAGTTTACATGTGAAATGGATTTCAAAGTGATGATTTATTACTTCGAGTAGTCTATATATCTTAACAGTACATATATTACGCAAAATTACGGCTAATTATTTTCCTTATTGTAACAAAAGTTGCAAAGGTACTTAATAATTATTTTCTTTTTCGTATCAAATTTGAAACCAACTACTACATTTTTAAAGCATATATTAACAAACTATCTAGTGTTACTAGTATGTTAAAAACTTTTACGTTTAGGTAATATAAAATGTAAAAATCTTGATTATATTTCAATTAATGTCCTTTGGACGCTAAATCAGCTCCACCTGCCCGTTGTGCCAACACACGAAGCCGTGCCGATCCAATCACATTGTGACAATTTAGAAGGGTCTGTTTGCCATTTTTCAAGTAAATTTTATTTGACACTTATCATATTAAACAGCTAATGACGATAATTTTATTACCATTTATTTGGGAGCATTAGTCTGGCTTTTGTATTTGGTCGACTAATATATTAATGTGAAGAGTAGCATTTACTTAGAAGTTGTGTAACGGGCCCTAAATTTTGTTCTTCAGAGATATTTTAGAAGGCCTTAGCTTTTCCATGAACTGATATTGCGACTGTTTACGTGATTGTTAGTCATTGAAATTAAACTATTTTTACGGATTTTATCGCGGTTACTTTGAATCGCGGATGACCAACAGTCCGCCACGTGACCATGAAGGCTAAACGTCCAGATAAAATAATAATATAAATCACCACCATTGAATTTGTAAAAATAGTTTTATTTCAATAACTGATATATTTATTCTGCTGGGCGATGTATTAAATAAAAAAGAAACTTATTGATACACACATTGCCAACATGAATTGCAGATTAAACATGTACGTCACGAATTTATCCTCGAAGGGTAGCAGAGGTGTTACCAGGCCAACAACGTCCCATGATTATATTGCAGATGTAATAATATTCGCCTATATTTAAATTTTACTCAATATTTTGTAATTCCAAAATCATTTAGTGTAGTGTAAAATCGGAACGAGCAGAGGAATATATACTGCCAAAGAATTACCATAATTTCTCGATATACAGATTTCCAATTCAAAAAAGATAAATGCTGGTTTATTTTGTTACTAAATATTATCACGGTAATGTTCCGTGAATAACAAATACTGAATTTATGGATTGCGATCTTCGTTTCCAACCGAGTTTATTGGTGATTTATTGTTATTTCTTTTATGGTATTCTAAAGCTGTCAATAATGGCTGCACGTTTAAAAAAAAATAGGACTTGCTTATGCTTCTTACTAAAGCGATTGCCAAAATTTTCTAACTTATATCTATAATGCCTATATTGTATGACAGAAGGCCATCATTGTACTTATACAAATTTCAATTCCGAAAGCTCAGATATTTTTCGAATAGAATTAGTCACAAAAATAATTTGATAAATATATAACAGATGCCCGAATTAAGAAACAATTCTAAATAGACATCAAATACAGCAGTTATAATTAATAATTTTGTACATACTTTATATTCATATATATTTAATTTAACGTTCCTTGAATACGCTACATTACACAATTCGTTATCAAGTTGAAGTCCAAGATAAATATAATTTTCTTGCGAAGTTTTCCTCGATTCCAGAGAATAATTTGTAATTCAAGGTGTTGGATGGTGTTTCTACGGTCGTTCGTATCGCTTACCATCAGCCGAACGGTAAGCTCGTCTCGTCATTCAAAGGAATAAAAAAAAATATTCTGTCTCTCGAGTTAATAGTAATCTATCATTAACATGGCTTATTCTGAAGGCTATACGAATGCATAGACCACATACTTACATTTCTGAACATATTTACACACCACGTGGTGTCATTTTAAAATCATCGCTTTTCGTACACTTGTAATAAAACGACGAATACATGATCTAAGACAATTGAATGGCAGTCGACTGACAGTGAATGCAGATTATGTCGCCATAGGATGAAATTACACGGACTGCCGGGCAATGACTGATTGGCTTGCAATATTGATTGGACGGATCAGTAGAGAGGGACTAATGCAGGCAGCTATCATTAGGGCTTAGGATAATCCGCAATGTAGACTTGGAATTTGGTCTGATTTACGAAGTCAAAATAAAAATATCTTTCCGTAAATTGTCTTAAGACCTCAAGCTCGGTATTACACATGACCCATGTCACATATCGCGCATATGTGCGTTTCGTATAGGGCTTGAGGGACTGAAAAAAAATGCTTTGAATCTACTACAGCTTCGGAACGTAACTAAAGCTAAAGTAATGTCATGAAACTCTACTACTAACTCAATCTATCCATAACAAATTTAGGTAAAAGTGTACAAAAAACATAAATGCAAAATATGAAGACAATTTGTGATATATCAAATACAATATATCAAATTGAGTCAGGGCGACTTAATCCAAAGCATTTACAACATTGTTAAAATAATTGGTACGGCAGCGCTCTGAGGTCCAGGGTTCGAATCCCGGGTCGGGCAAAGTGATATTTGGGTTTTTCTGCTCAGTATCAGCCCGGAGTCTGGAAATTTGTGCCTGATATGGCGATAGGCTCGCCCCCTATCACATCATGGGACGGAACACACTTGGCGACAAGTGGGTGCCATGGTTGCGCCTCTGCATACCCCTTCGGGGATAAAATGCGTGATGTTGTGAGTGTGTGTAAAATAATTAGGAGTATTTGCGTTATGCACGTCAATTGACAACATTTCATTTTTTCAACATACCAAAATGTTTATATTTTATGAAACTAGATCTAAAATGATGAGACCCATATTTTTTCTTTTTTCGAAATGCAGATATTTTTATTCATGATTTTCACTTTGAATTTTGTTTTATTCTAAAACGACGTAAGCTCCAAATGACGTCACATATACGGCTCAAAACGCAATGACCTTTGCTTTGCAGTAAAAAAAATGAAGTGACAGTTTTTTTGTTTCTGTCTCTCTCGTTGAAAGTGACAGTTGTGACGTATCTATCGTAATATTGACATTTGACATTGACAAATGACGGTGTCTTAGTTTTTTAAAATAAATAATAAGTTGGACCAAGGAACTATTTCATTCAACCATATATGTGACGTCATCAAGCATTTTTCGGTTTTTATTTTTTTTCTCCGAAATTAAGTATTAAAAAAATATTAAAAAATCATAATAGAACTCAGAGTAGAAAAATTAAGAAACGGTATTTTTGTTTTAGGCACGTTTACATTTTGAAATATTGTCAATTGTCAGAGATAAAACATATATTAATATTTCGGGCGGGTCCACTGACGCTAGCTAGGCTTTGAGAATACAAATCAATAGCTAAAACCCTCATATACGTTAAAGATAATTAATTAAACCAAAACGTTAATGTAGACATGTAGTACTGGTGGCAGAATAATAAATTTTATAGCCATATCTCTTCATATATCCGCCCAGATAGAGACCACCTTACACAAGGTATTAAAACCCGCCATAGTGACCCACGTACGGGTAAGTGTGTCGCGTTCCGGGATCAGCCTGTATATATCTGGCTCCTCCAGGCCAGCATAATTGTGTCGACTGTCGAGGGGTAATCATCTCTCATCTGTCGACATTCTATTGGACCCCACGTCTCTAACCATTAGGTGCAGTGCGGTCATTTTACCTTGTCCGGATAAAAAAATCCAATAATGTACCACTAGTTATTAAGCATTTGATTTTTGACTTAAATACACGCTATATTTATTGCAAAATAAGTTGCGAACTACTATGGCCCGGGTATCAGAAACTTACTTAATACTGCAATTGTTAACAGCGCTTACAATAACAATGCTTTAACAATATTTGCCTTGTATCGGAGTGTGGAAAATGCAACTGTACAAAAACCAGTGGAATTCACACCTATTTTAGACCCCGGTATTCGGCAACCTTCCCAACAGTATATAAATGTGATTTCACCCTTAAAGTGTCGCTCCGTATTTCCTTCATATTTCACTCGCGAAAATAATAGGCAACCAATTTTTATTAAATACGACCCTCGTCTTTCGCAAGCTTTATTTTGTTTGCGCTAAGGTTTTTATTCGCGTATTATTTTTAATTGGACGTTTAATTAATAACGACGGATCGTGTAATGGTAGCTGTCGATTTAGATGTTAATTGAGAATTTAAAAAAAAAATTACCCTTTCATTTCCTATAATACCCTACATCAAATATTTCGATGGCTTGACCTTTGTTCATTACGCTTTGAGTTGAAAAGTTTTTGTTGATTCAATGCTTTTAGATAAATCTTATATAATATTATATAAAATGTCTATATGAATTTTCTAAGATACACAACATCACGCATTTATTCTCGAAGGGGTATGAAGAGGCGTAACCAGGGCACTTTCTTTTCGCCAAGTGTGTTCCGTCCCATGATGTGATAGGGGGCGAGCCTATCGCCATATCGGGCACAAATTCCAGACTCCGGGCCGATACTGAGCAGAAAAACTTAAATATCACTTTGCTCGACCCGGGATTCGAACCCGGGACCGAAGAGCGCTGCCGTACCAGGTATTCAGTTCAACTACGCTACTGAGGCAGTCTAACATTGTAAGATAACAATTTTCTAAGATAGTACTTAATAATTATTAACATCAATATTCCCAACTGAATCAAACCATTAAAAGCCATAAATAATAAAGCACTATAGCTTATTATAATTTAGAAGTAATGTTAAATCTCGAGAGATTTATGACATCATCACTACAGCTGCAATCGTCGATATTTGCTTTTTAGTTGATTGCTTATTTGTAAATACTGCTGAAGTCAACAACCCATGAATTAGCTTTTCACTAAAAAAATGAAAGCCGTACATTTTATTTATTTTCGACTACATTTTTAAACTAAATAATTTATGCATAGTCTACACCGTGTTGTATATTTTCCAAATTAGAACATCGTTGACTAAATGAGACCATGAGAAATTTAGACCATGGACACTAGAAAACAGTGGCGACGGTTGCATACAGCCCCATTCCTGCCGGCTTCCCTTTATGTAGAGTTTATGAAGAATATAATTATAATTAAAACGATTTGCAGACCACATTTATACATATAACCTATATATGGTGTCGTGTACCCTTTAGAAAAATTACACCTTTCGCCACTGCTAGAAATTTCTTTTAATAGGACAAAGGTAGCGGTAATTTTGTAATAGAAATAAATAATACCTTTAAAAACATTAATCATTCTTCTTCTTGTAGTGCCTCACCAACTAGTGAAGATTGGTAGTCAGCTCCATATCTTCTTTTGTTCTTTGCAAGGCGAAATATTTCTACACCGTTTGCAACCCCCGTCTATTTGCGTTGTTCTTTAACCAAGATTACGGAAGTACGAACATTAAGAGATTAAGAACAAAAAAATAAAAAATGTTTAAAAATAAAAACATACAAGGCCATCAAATAAAATTATGACATGACATGTAATTGTCAAATTCCATGGCTCCAAGCATTCCACCACCCTAGAAAGAACTTTACGATTTGATAAAAGCTTAAAAGCCATCAAGGGTCTATGTAGTCAGTCAGAAGTGACTTGCGGCGCGGTATTTTTTTTTATTTATTTGAGGATTACCGACAAAGTTTACAATAATACTAATATAATAATAAATTCTAAAAATAAAACTAATTGTAACTTAAACTAAATGCAACCACAACATGCGTAATACAATTTTACAATATTACTTAACTAAACATTTGAACGGAATTTAACAAAAAAAAAAAACATTATAGATTTTAGAATGTTAGGGACTCATCAGAATGTTAGGGACACAGTCAATCTCACTTAAAAGAGTTTTCCTAAATGTGGACAGCGAATCATGAAATATGTCAAGATTAGTAATTTTGTTTGATAGTAGGTACAATGCAGACAGTCATAAGAATAATTTTTCCATTTGGTTAATAAAAACAAACAATTTAATCTCAAATATTATAATGAATGCAATGGTGCTTCGTAATTGTACTTACACAGTGTTATATCTACTTTACATTTATCACAGAATTTAGGGAAAGAAATTTACAATAACAGCGTATCTGGACATGTCACCGTGTTTTAATACGTCGTTTAAAAATCTCTGTGTTAAATAGAATAAAATATAATTTCCATTCATCATTCCGACAAATGATTGATATTAAAATTAAAATACTGTCCGAATGAACTATGAAAACAACATTTAATTAACATAGGAAGATTACTGTGTCGTAAACTTACTAAAGATTCCATGGAGCTATTCGACCGTCAGGCGAGCCAATCTGGTATGATGGATGGTTTGGCTTCGGGTAATAGTTTTTATACCGCGAGAGGGTATTATCGCGTTTCATAATACCCTGTTTGAGGGGTGAAAAAGGATCGTTTACTGTTTTTATATTGTGAGGGTTTATAGGAAACTAGCTTTTGACTACGGCTTCGTTCGTATAATTTTTTTGTAATTATATTAAAAATATTTAAAATTTTCTGGGTTAAATAATTTTCTAAGATAAAAAGTAGCCTATAGCACTCAGGAGTAATGTATTAGCAAAAAAAAAATTCAAACTCGGTTTAGTAGTTCCTGTAATTAAGCGTCAAGACAAACAAAATTTTCACCTTTATATAATAGTATACATTATAGATATACAAACTGTAGCTTCCTAACAGTAAAGAAAAAAATTGGCGCATCCAAACAAACAAACTCTTCACCTTTTTATATTATGTAGTATAGATACCTATACAAAAATTCTGACACATTGTTTACTAGCCTTTTATACTGTACTTAGGTAGTTTAGCTAGTTATATTTTCACATCGATTTATGTTGAGATTTCGAATTAAAGAGGAAATCTTTGGATTATAAAAACGAGATTCAAAACATGTTGCTTTTAAGTGGCAGTGAATTGACAAGTTGAGATGACAATAAAAAAAAAATAGTCGAATTGAGAAACTCCTCCTTTTTTGAAGTTGGTTAGAAAGAATTTCAAAAAATCGGCATTGATTCAGAAATCCGTCGCAGCGTCTTAACGTTTAAATTTACCAATGGAATAGTTGGGAACTTATGCTTAATATGTTCATTTATGTTAATTAAATACCTTTTTACGATACTTTAACTGTATTTTATTTAATCTCTTTCTCAAAAGCAGGTATCGATTATAGTTCTTAATATAGGGATAATTATTTCATGCTATTTGTTTTATTTTATTTGTTTAGCCATATTTAATTTTAAACTATATTATTAGAATGCAGTGACTTAAATTCTTAAAAGTAAGTGAAAAAAACATTCATAATATGGTTTAACTATTTAAACCCATAACGATTGTGTTTTTAAATTTAAAATGAATTCGCAAACGCAATAATTCGACATCAACATTTCGCATTTCTTTTCAACCTTACGAACTCTTAATAAAATTAAGAATGTCTGGCGACAAAAGAGTATTAATGGCCTCTGAAAGGGACTCCGAAAGAAAATTGACATCTTCCACAATAGCGGTTCCTAAAATCAACGACTTGTCAATTTGAGATAATGGTTTCTGCAAAAAATGTGATCGAAGATTTTTTGTACTGACTATGCAAGAAGAGCATTATATTTTAATAAGTACTGGAAAACTTAGTTACTAATTGGAATAAAACTATTTTTCGCATTTTATAATGTAAAATAGTTTTATTTCAGTGTCTAAATCAGGGTAAACATAAGAAATTATTAAGTGCTAATTAAAATTCCAAGTATAAGAAGTCTTGAACTTCCCCGAAATCTATCAATTAATTGATTAATTTACGAAAACTTTAACTATATTTTTGCTCGAATAAAATCTAACCAAAAACATAAAAGGAAACAAATTGAACAACTAAAGCGTTGATCTACAAATGGACAGTACTGACCTCAATTCCAACGCGAGAAGCATTTAATAGCCTCATAAAACTACGACTATTTAGATTACGCGTTTGCAATATACGAGTACATTAATAGTAAACAATTTTCCCAAATTGGGAACGAGTCATGTTTACTTAAAAGCAAATTCAGGTCATCAAATATTTTTAGTTTACGAGAAATATCACATCATATTGGAACGCTGTACTTTATTAAATAAGTTTCTTATAACCTAATTTAGAACAATTATTTACAGACATACATAAAAGTAATTAATATAAAATAGTTGAGATTTGTTGAAACATACGACAGGACCGAGACGCGACGCCGGCGAGACGTGCACAATAATTGTATGTCACATAGAGCCACGCTACGAAGTAACCGCCTGAGCTGGATTGCGAGCGGTTTTGTGTCAGCAGCGACGAGTAAGAGAGACAGAAATATGACAAGATAAAATAAAATAAATTGCTTTATTCATCACGTAGGCGAACATAGTTGCACTTATGATAAGTCAAGGTACATAAGAATATTTAATTATTACTTAGATAAAGTCGCTTATATAAACTAAACACAATTTATATTGGACATAAAATAAATGAAAGTCTTAAAAGTAAACAAAGAAGCCAGCTCGGGCTGGCAGGTAAGAAGAAATAAAATGAGGTACATAATCTTAATTATGGATTAGCAAGTTGAAGTGGCAGTGGACCGGGTACATAGCTCGAAGAACCGATGGCGTTAAGGTCGAAAGGTTCTAGAGTGGAGGCCACGTACACGTACAGGCAAGCGAAATGTCGGACGCCCGCCTACAAGGTGGACAGACGACCTGGCTAAGGTCGCAGGAAGTCGCTGGATGCAGGCCGCTTCCAACAGGTCGCCATGGAGATCCTTGGAGGAGGCCTATGTTCAGCAGTGGACTTCCTGTGGCTGAGATGATGATGATGAAGATAAAGGGAGGAACGCGTCGCGATCCTCACCGGTGAAGACAATAAAAGCCCATACCTAGCTAACCTACCATAGGAAGGATGTCTGACAAAGAACTGTGCGGATAGCACCGCCGTGCCCGCTTGCTGTGCTCGCTCGCCGCGCCGTTTGATTTCGTGGCGGGGCTGATAGAGTCAAACGCCAGCGTCGCGTCGCCGTCCCGCCCCGTCTGCTGTTTGACGAAAGCTTTCCGTTCGTTTTACATCAACTTCGAACAAAGAGCTTTTTACTACGCTATACATGAAGAATTATTATCTAATATCCTTGGGTATTAGTGATGGTATCGTTTTGCCAATTGATTTTGCCTAAGTATCCGAAATTTCACTATCATTGCGTTGTTATAATTGATAAAAAAGCAGCCATGTTGTTTTCATTATATAAATAAATAACACACTCAAATTATCAACTCATTAGATATGAGAAGTACTCTGTTCCAGTTACCACTCGAGTTGTCGCGCAAGACGTAATTTTAATTAAATCTTCAGAGACAATTAATTAGTGCCTCACGAATTCAAGCGAATGCGATGCAGCCTTTGTTAGGAGATAAGTGGAACTGTCTGATATTATGGTAATTCCTTTAGTCATAGTTTTAAGTAGGGAAAAAGACTACCGTGTCTTAGTCAAAACGTCAAATATCACATCACGCCTTTATCTCTGAACGCGCAGGTAGAGATGCAACTATGGCACCCACTTTTCATCACGTGTTTTCTGTGCTATAATATGATATGGGACGAGCCTATCGCCATATCGAGCACGAAATCCAAACTAAGCTGATACTAAATAAAAAAAAAAAAACTCTAATCACTTCCTCGACCCGGGATGCGAACTTGGAACTTCAGAGCGGTGTCGTACCACTCAGAAAATACAACTACACAATCCGTTGTATTTCATCTTACATTAAAGATTAACATAATCTATCTGCTTTTTATTCAAGGCTAAGAGCAAAATGTATCGTATCGTGGAGTATTCAAGGTTTATTATCCTGTAAGAGGGTAGTATTTTCCGCCCATCGTGCTTTATTGAAGGTCTTGGATTTAGGTGCCGCTTGTTATCAGGATTTATAATACATGTTTACTCCATAATAAGGAGGCTTCTTTCTTTCTTTTTGATCTTGACCTAGTAACGTGTAAGGTCAGCAAAACAATTGATTATGCATAGAAAGATTTACCAAAATTTTTACGAACTTCCTTAGTCAACAATATTCTCGGGAGGAAAGTAATATTTTGATACCAATGAAAAGCATCACCAGATCTGTAAATCGGACTCAAATATTCCCAGTTTACAGTCTATACTAGTGAAAAAAGTTTAGTAAAATTAAGTAGACTTTGAACATCGAATTTGAAAAAAAAAAACAAAAGTGCTACAGTAGTACAATGAAGGTCGGTCTACTGTCTTATAGAAAGCTAACGACATGTGACAATGTTAGGTTATTGATAAGTGTGATTTCAATAAGCTCGATTGCCAAGGAGTAGCCTTGCCTTTCTTACTCTAAAAATTTTCTTATTTTCAAATAGTCTTTTACAAATTTTTTTGAATCGTAATGCATCTTCCATCGCTTCAGAACCTATTATCGCTGTGAATGAGGGGCAGCAAAAAGATTCGCTCACCAACATGATCTGTCAAAATGTTATTTTTTATACCAAAGGTCATAATTTGTAGTTATTTCCTTATATCCTATTTTTGAAACTGACAGCGTACCCATGATTCTTTCGCAATTGTAAAGTTTAAAGCCAATGGGGAACACTTAACCAGTTAACACCCAAAATAGTTTATAAAGAATAAATCAAAACAAAGTTGTATTAATACTATAAATGCAATTAATAAGGAAATGGAACCATAATCTCGAGGCCGGTCGTAGGATTACAATATATTAATGTTGCACCATTTCATTAAGAAATTGAACTCACTTCCTGTGGTGTCCAATTATGTTATTAGTTTCGTTCGATTAGCTCGAGGAATAAGTGATGGTTTGGATGAATTATGTATTTTGGCTGATGTTTTATATACAGGGTCATTTTGACATCGCGGTACTAAATGAAACCACATATTATTTACTTGGAAATAACACTTTACAATAAGTTACTTGAGCCTTAGATGTAAAATGAAAAAGTGTAAGTTTTGAACAAAATAAATATTAAGTAATAAAAAGTGATTTTAATTTTACGTGCCCTAAAGCCACTACTACTCTAAGAGAATTCGTTGCAGCGGCAACATCATACTTTCAGTCAGAAATACACCTACGCATACGTCATATTCGCATTAAATTACAAAATGATCAATAAAGCAGAAAACTAAAACCAGGATCTTTCTTAAAAATATTCGTTATTAGTGGATAATTTTTGGCACAAAGTCTGCAAAGATGAAGACGAGTAGGTGGTTTCATTTAGTAACGCAATGTCAAAATGCCGACGAAAAGACCGACTTAATGCTCAATGTATTTTATACCAGTCGACAATAGGTTGGTACAGAGATAAACAAGGTAGGTGCATTAACAAATGGTGAATATATTTAGCGTTTTTAACATTTATTTGTTTGACAATTAACTCAAAACCAAAATAGTATTTAGTACTTATAACAAAAACTCTACTTATTTACTAAAAGACAACAATTTTAATCAAATTAGTTAACAAATAAGCAAAAGAGCAAGAACATAAAAATATAGCTAGCGAAATGAAACGATTGTGAACGTCCGTCCGATCCTAAGCAAAATGCAAAACCAAAGTGTCGCTAACGCAGTGGTCCGCTGGCCAGCCGGTTTAATTTCGCGCCCTATTCCTTTCTTCTTTTTTTGCACGACTGACCACGTCACCTTGCTCATTATATATTTAGAAATATGATTGCCTTTCAAACGTTGATTTGAATCTATCATTGTAATTGATGCCACAAAAATATTTTGTTGAATTTCCAGCAGAGCATCGATATACATGATCGTGTCATGTGGTCTCAATGTCCAGACGGCTCACAGACGCTGTTTGTTATCATTACATGTAGCACATGTTTCGTAATTCTGATTAATTACGGCCAGAAATGTGTTTGGTATGAATTTTGTGATAATTTTTGGATGTCGAAGTAAATGCAGAAGCCGCTGAACGGATTCCGATGGAATTTGGCATATTAATTGACTGTAATCCTGGATGTATACAGGCTTTTTGTAATTCCGTATGTGACTTTTATTCTGAAAGGTCTTTCACACGAGCGGAGACGTAAGCGACATCCTGTAACTCAAATAGCTTCGAAAGACCAATAGTGCGGGCTTCGAGAAACATTATTCGTAACGTTTCTTGCTGGAGCAAATATTTTGCTTGCCATATATAATTTGTGCAAGTAAAGCTGTTTGTAGCAGTTCATACCGAATTATATCAAAGGCACCTGGGATTTTTTTTAAACCTAGACAATAATACATGAAAGCTTTTACCATAAAAAAGTTTTATGATCACTCGCCGGTTTCTAAATAAAATATTATATTCTACAAAGTGATACGATCTCGCCTCACCTTGGCAGTGGGTGCAGGTTTTTATGCCGGCCGATATGGGCAAGTCGTAAATCGCATACCATTGAAACACGACAGAGGGTACATAATTCTTTAAATAAAAGTAGGTGAACTCTTTTAGTATGTGTGAGATCGTCAAAATGTCGGTTTATTTTATGAAGACACGAGAAAGTAACTACAAGATGGTAAACACACTCTCTTTTTATCAAGTAACCAAGTTTATATCCGGCGCATTGGAGATAGGGAGATATTTTTTATTCATTTAATTAAATAAAGCACCATTCGTTACCGTCTTAATTATTTGAATTTTTACCTACTAATTATTAATCATAGAAAAATCTTGTGCCTAAAAATTACAATCTAAATGTTCAATTTAACTGACATGAGAATCGTATAATAATTTCTTATATTTACACGAATGTTATACATTGAAATAAAACTATTTTACAGATTTAATCGTAAATGCGTTCCGTGACCACGAAGGCAGCAGTTTTCGAAACGTCAGAAGAAAATTATAATATTAAAAAACCGCGATAAAATCCGTATAATAGTTTTATTTCAATGAGAATCGCACTCTTAACCTCTTAGTATTAGGTTTATTTTACATCAACCATTTCTAATAAATCTAGTTTATACTATTGCAAGCAATCTTTCTAAAGATAATTCCTGTGTTTTCATTCTGATGAAACCGTTGTAACGCAATTTGTAGTTGTAACTTGTTAAACTTTTTATTGCACCTACCAGTGCTGAGTTTTGTTGCTGATGGACTCTCTTTGTGTAATATTACACACACATAGATTTTCTATGTCCGAAGAGGTAAGCAGGGATGCAACTAGTGCATTCACAAATGCTAGACTTCAGGTTAATACTGAGAAGAAAATTTAATATTACTTTGTCCAACCCGAGACCTTAGCTCGGTAGTGGTACCGCTATATAGCTATGTCACCGAGGCATTCAATGTACGGTCAGCAACAAAAGGAGCTGAACAACTTAAAAACCTTAAAACTCACACATTAACGAAAATCGAAAATTTTTCTTTATCTAAAATGAAGCAAACCCCGTAAATTTTATTTTACTCAAGAAACAACGATTATAGATACGAACACAAAACTTTAAAGGCGATTTGAAATAAATTTGTTCAGCTAATTATGCCGCTGACTCTACTACCAAATATACTCGTTAATTGTTTATTTTTACCGCGCCCTTACAAAAACTCCATGTCTGTGTCTCTCATAAATCTTTTAACGTTACCTCGATAACGTCTCAACACAAACAATCTTGAACAGAGTTGAGTAACAGATCCCGGCTACCTTGCCTACGTCAGGGAAATGTCCAACTAACTCCAACTTGCAATGTGTGTATCGAGTGGTGCCATTAATTTCAATTTAGTTCCGATTTTGTGTGTACGTGGAGTTAGTTGCTATTGAAATGTACAATAATGATATGTTTAGTGTTATAGAATGTATTTTTATGCAAGTTACTACTAAAAATATACTCAAATAAATTAAACAGCAAATTTAAAAAAAAGTGTTGTCAGTGTTCCGACGTATGGATACTATTACCATAGCATGATTGACCTATTTTATCGATAATTTGAGCTTTGGCTATGTTCGGTGTTCCTTTCATACTTCAAACCTGGCCAGGCAATAATGTCTAGGTGCCGAAATTAATAAAAATAACGTCATATTTTTTATATTTATTTGGGACGAGATTTGAACATTGATATTTATGGAGGAGTACATTACAACTTATATGAACCCCTTTAACAACGTTTCAATCTATCCTATATACCTTTTAGCTTCTGTAGGGACACATATGTATATACGTAATTTAGTGTTTAGACTTGCAGTAGCGTGAAGTATGTGTGACGATTGTAATGTATATAGGCACTTAGTTAATACATTATGTAAGTATAGTATATTGTAGTAGCGGCTGCGCTCGCCAGTAAGTAGCATAAGCTAGTCGCTACTAAAAACGATAGCCTAGTTGGGTGTGGAACGGACTGTCAAGACAAATGTACGCAGGTTCAAATCCCAAGGGCACACACCTCTGATGTTTCTAAAATCATGTGTGTATTCGTTGTGAATTTATCGTTCGCTTTAACGGTGAAGGAAAACATTGTGAGGAAACCTGCACATCTGAGAAGTTTTCTATAAGAATTTGGAAGGCGTATGAAGTCTACCAATCCGCACTACGCCAGCGTGGTGGACTAAGGCCTAATCCCTCTCAGTAGTAGAGGAGGCCCGTGCTCAGCAGTGGGCAAGTATATAATACAGGGCTGATATTATTATATTATTTATATTAATTGTCCGCTCATACAACGATAAAGACGAAAGAAAAAAATTCACATCAAAACAACTGAGGACAAAGTTCATAAAATCTTTATAAAAGACAAGTTGACACGTCAATTTTTAGAACGATAATGTTTCACTTTATGAGCTGTTCAAAAGTCTGTGACATAAACTAAGTAAAGTTGTAATTCTTTGTGCTAAAAGTTTTACCTATAAGCCTTTAAGTATTCTTGATAATTTTTCGTAAGAATTTTTTCACAATATGTCTCTAGAAACAATATAGTTAGCTGGAGGTATGATAATATATTTTAAATCCGCCCGGATTACGAACACTGTACACAAGGTGTTAAAACCCGCCATAGTGGCACACGTAAGTGTGTTGCATTCTGGGATGAGCCTGTGTATTCGGGTCCAATAGGCCGGCATAATAGTGTCGACTGCCGAGGGGTAATCATCTCTCGTCAATCACTTTGCAGGGCACGTATATAAAAAACCCTGTGATTAAATTTAAACAATACTTAAAATTGGCTGGATTATTTGAAAAACACAGTAAATATTTCTTTTGCTTTTTAAAGCCCTAAATATAATAAATTTGTGAAATATGTAAATTCTGGGTTGTTTCAAACACATTACACTACAGAATGTAAATTGCTATGACATGGCATTATTTAGTTTAATTTGATTTTTTACCGCTCATAAATAAGTAATGCATACACAATTATTGGTGTTTTATGATACAGCTTTCGCCCTCAGATGCACTTGCGTTAGGTTGTTCGTAGATTATAAGTTTATTTTTAGTATAAAAGTAACCTAGCACTTATATAGCTTTGTCAGTGAAAAAAAAAGAAATTGGCACACAAACGTAAATAAGAAATTAAGTTGAAAAAATAGAACCCACTGTTTTAATTTTTTAAAATCATGAGTGGTGTTTGCGGGTTTATAGAAAAATTCCATGGAAAAAAACGTCCATATTGCCCAAAGTTTTATGTATCCCTTCAATTTTTTTTTGTAAGAAACTGAATCGGCATATTGAAAAAAAAAAGATTACCAACATGGTCCAGTCGTTCTCAATTGACTTACTGAGTGCTTACGAACAGCAATCCATTTTTATATACTTAATTTTGTGAATAAAAAATCGCGAAAACACTTTGAATGAAAAATAAACCTATAAATTCTGTAATATCGTAAAGTTTGCTTTAAAATAAGGAGAATAAAGTTCAATTATTTTTGAGAACTATCTGCGCGTGGCCGTGAAACCCTTGTCTATCGTCAAAGCCGGCCTTCAACCGAAAGCAATCGAATTCTGTGGTTTTTGTCTTTAAATTTAAGAACGTGCAGAATTTATACCCTCTATAGCCAATGTTTGGAAAGCCTACGTGTAGAAAATTTAAAGTCTGTTAGCAAAAATTCAGAAAAATATAAAAGATTTTTGACTGAAAAATGCGAATTTTTCGGTCGTATTTTTGAGTATTATTTCAAGACGTCGACAAAGTCAGCTTTTCAGTTCATTTGACTTTTGTGTCGAGCTCTCAGTTCATAGCACTGGTATGCAAACACAAAGCCGTAAAGATGTACTAAAGCATACGAACTATCTAGACTATCTTTGTATCATGCATGAGCCTTCAATTTTTAAACGCCGAAGCAAAATAAATGTCTCTGTGACATCGCAACTCATCAACATTTTTTGTTAGTAGTAGTAGTTAACTTTTTTCACTTTGCACCCGTCGATATATTTTTAGATCAACAATTGACTCAACCTAAAGTCTGGGTACCATGGCCTTACATTATTACACAGGTCGAAATACTTTAAACCTTATAGAACGAGCGAGAGCAAACAAACGCATTGTTCTAACGTCTTTATCAGATATCTTTTGATCCTTTATGTTAACTGAGGATTAAGATTCACATGGAAGCTGATAAAATATACGACTAGTGTAAATATTCTGCTTAACACGCGTTAATTGAAGTACGATCAAGTTCATTGCCCATGAGAGATTGTACGTTTGTTAACGTTAGGTTGCCGATAGTGTTTCGAGTTACATTAAGTTGTCAGTCAATGGAATAGAAGGCAGATAGTTTTCAAGGTTGCATTTATGTAGGAGGTATAAGACTGAGTTTCTTAGAAGTACCATAGATTTATTTTATAAAGTAATATACAGACAGAAAAATATTTCAACTCGCATTACAGCTTCAGTGATGTATGTATGTACGCGTACTTATGCAATAGATGGGAAGACAGTTTTTTAAATTTTTAAAATGATGCTGTTTCGGAAACTGTAACTCATTCGAAAAGTATTATTCATTCAGTTAGAATACATACGAGACAGATCAAACAAATATTTGTACTGACTCCGGATGCAGCAGAATTAACATTTAAATTTGTTAGTTCTAAACCAGTTAATTACTGGGACAATGACGACTCACATTACGTTTTAGGGTAATAACTCAAAACTAATTAGAGGGTATGGTAAAAATTAATTACTCAATATTGTTTATTTTGCACTCAGAGAAATGGAAGTTGTGGCGTACGTTGGAGTTATTAAAATTGCATTAAGAGTACCCTTCATATATGTAAGCGTATGAAAATAATTGGACCTTCTGTTCTATAATGGTTTTCGTAATATTGTATGATGAGTTTTTGTAGCAGTCGACTGGAAAAATTATAACATCAAAGTATATTGTACGTACGGGAAAGAAAATATTGACTAACTGTTGGTTTGCGGCTCCACCAGCGTGATAAAGGTTCCGGGATAAATATTTTTCCAGGATGATGAGTAGACTTGAGCACTCGGGAGTAATGTAGCTTCCAGTTTTTATTTATTATTTTTTTTTACACTTTTTTGTATATTAAAATTGGCGGTCTTATCGCATTCCGCGATGCCTTCCACTTAGTAATTACTATAAATTGTTTCAGTAGTTCCTGAGATTAGCGCGTTCAAACTCTTCAGCCTTATATAGGTATTGAGATTACATGAAGAAGCATGTGAACTGCATTGCAGAAAATTATTGTGAAAGCCTGTGGACAAAACAAGCTTTCATTATTGAATACATTTTATTAATTCAGATTATATTATAGCCCGTATGTCAGGAGGCTGGTTATATATTATGATCGCCACGATCTACCTACATAATATCCGTCTCTTCTATGGACACATATATAGGAACATTGACAGCTTTAATTAAATTAATAATAATTAAAGATGTTTTTTTTATGGGGTATTGACCCCACGGCATATTGACCCCAGTGTATATGATGGAAAGTGGTGTGAGGTGCAATAGAATGTCGACTGAGGAGAGATGATAACCTCTTGACAGTCAACAAAATTACATTGCGGATGACCAACACCTTAGTCCCCGTGACCACGATAGCTGCAAAGTCTTTGAAACGTCGCGTCGGGAGAAAACTAAAATATAAAAACCGCGATAAAATCCGAAAAATAGTATAATTTTAATGTCTAACATTCCCCTAAACATAAGAAATCATTAAGCAATTACATTTGTTTTAATTGAAAAGAATATAGGTACGGGCACATTTTGACATTGCGTTAATAAATTAACCACAAGCAGGATTTTACCTCTACTAATGTTTTGCTAAAAATCATCCATGAATAACGAATATTTTCACTAAATAACTAAGTTTTACTTTGTGATTTTTTATAGTTTTCGTATTTTAGTGCTAATACTTGTACGTGAGTGTATTTCTGATTGAAAGATGTTGCCGCAGCGTCGAATTCTCTTAAGTTGTATTAGTGGCATTTGGGCTAGTAAAATGAAAATAACGTTTTATTGATATTTATTTTTTAAAAAATCATACTCTTTTATTTTACGTCTACGGTTCGAGTTACTTATTAAAAAGTGTGGCTTCATTTAGTAAAACAATATTAACATGAATGAATGAATAAAATACGTATAATTTCAAATGTATAATATCTTATGCTTACGCGAATGTTAGACATTAAGATTGAACTATTTTTCGGATTTTTTTCAAGGGACCCCCCGTTGACCACGAAGGCTGCAGTCTTCGAAGACGTCGGGAGAAAACTAAAATATTAAAACCGCGATAAAATCCGTAAAATAGTTTAATTTAATTTCTAATGCAATAAATGTATCTATTTATAATCGCTTCATTGCTAGATTTGCCAATTAAACCTTATCATGTAAAATATGATGATATGCATTAACAATTTTAATACCAAATTTCATCTTATAAACGTACAGAGAGACATCTAAGGAACCGAACGCACACAGAACACGTAAACTGCACCTGTGTAAAATCGACACGAGCAGCTCATGCTTGATAGTCATGCCAGCTTGTTCGTTTTTGTAATGAATATAAAGCATATCCGAATAAAGCCTTTGGAGCCGAATTTGAATTTTCATTTATGGTGAACTCTGTTTGAAGCATCGTGTTCAATCTTGTGATAGGGGTAAGAAATTCATAAAACACGTGTAACGTGTTTCAGGTAAACATGAAAATGAATTTATTCGTCTAATGTGCGAAATGCGAAAGTTTTTGAAGATGAATGAATTTTAGACTTCGCAAACATTAACATTTGTGTTAGACTAAAGTTTCATCATCTAAAGTCAAAAGTAAACTTTATTACGAATTCGTAAAAATTAATAATATATTAGAATTTGATTGAAATTTTTAAAGTCTTACACGATAGCGTAGTTGGGAATGAGACGTACTTCCAAACCAAAAGTCCGCAAGTTCAAAAACCAAGCCACACACCTCCGACTGTAGGAAATTACGTGTATATTATTGATCAATTATCGTTAACTGAACGGATTTGGATGAAATTTGGTACATGAATAAAACATTTGCTGGTCGTAGAATATAATTTATATCCGCCTTGATAGCGACCACATACACAAAGTGTTAAAACCCGCCATAGAGGCCCACGTAAGAGTGTCGCGTTCCGGAATTAGCTTGTGTATATTCGGTACCAACATGTCGGCATAATTGTGTTGACTGCCGAGGGGTAATCATCTCTCGTCAGTCGACATTCTATTGGACCGCACTCCACTTACCATCAGGAGCAGTAGGATCACTTTGACGTGCACGTAAAAAAAAAATATACATACATACATAACATCACGCATTTATCCCCGAAGGGGTATGTAGAGGCGCAACTAGGGCACCCACTTTTCGCCAAGTATGTTCCGTCCCATGATGTGATAGGGGGCGAGCCTATCGCCATATCGGGCACAAATTCCAAACTCCGGGTTGATACTGAGCAGAAAATCCCAAATATCACTTTGCCCGACCCGGGATTCGAACCCAGGACCTCAGAGCGCTATTGTACCGGACATGCAATACAACTACGCCACCGAGGCAGGCATAAAAAAAATATGCCCGGATTAATATATTATAGGCATTTATCCCAGTAATTTGCTTAACATAAAGGCTTTTATCTCAGTAATTTGCGCTCATGGGAAATAATGCATTTGTTAAATCTGATTTTTAAAAAATGGCGCTGACGTTCTGGTAACACTATGAATCTATACGGTGTTTAGGGACTTTAGTAGTGGGATAGGCTTTTCATAAGTAAATAACAAAAAAAAATGTTTTACGTTTAAAATTAGGGCAATACAAGGCTCCGGTAAACTTTGCAGTTCTTTATAATAATTATTATTTATGCTGACGTGTTGTAGTGCAAATATTATTTTAGTATTTAATAATATGTGTAGATTCGAGTGTAGATACAATTAATCAGTATTATTTTAACGTTATTTCTTTTTACCAAAAAATATTATAAACATTTGAATTAAGTATATTAATTAATACATTATTTTTGATTAAAATTGTAGAATCGAAAATTGATTACATAATATATTTTAGTTATAATATTTAATCTTTACATAATACATTTTTTTAAAGGTCGTCTAGAAGGTAGAATGGGAAAACTGACATAAATGAATACATAAAAAAAAACAAATAATATAACTATACTTATGTCAAATTATATAATTATACTCTCAATATATAATCTAATGTTTATGGTTATGTCTATCTATGCTACTTTGAAATTAAAATCCAAATATATGTAATAGCTTGTCTATTACCGAGTCTAGTTAATTATTTTAAAGTGTACATAATGCAGCAGTGCCAGACGATAAGTCCGCATCAACTTTTTCTTATAAAGAAAAATTTCAAAGCCGCTTATAGGGTTTCAAACTTAAAAAATCGGTATTTCTTAACAACTAGCGAAGGCTTATTTTATAAAGGAGTTTGTGGATATTCATGAGAATATTTTATATAAAAAACCGCTATTTATAAGGTGAAACAAACTTAAAAAAGACTAAAACTAAGGTAGATTTAAAACCATTTGGTCTCCAGTCTTTACCTAGTTTGAGGCCGCCGGTTAAATAAAGTTTTAAAAATTCTGTGTAAGAATGAACAAATTTGTTTATATTAGTTTTGTGTGAAAATATTGTTACTTATTTAATGTTGTTCCACGTAAAGTTTATAATTATTACATCAGCTATCAAATAGCGAAGTTTAACACTTACTCATGACTCGTATGATGATGATTTCTCATGTTTACGTGTGCAAATTGTAACTTTGACTTTTCGGACGACCTGCCTTCGTCTCCGGGGCCACGGAGGCTGCAGTCTTCGAAACGTCAGGAGAAAATTATAATATAAAAAACCGCGATAAAATATAAAAAATGTTTTATTTTAATAAATTAAAATATTTTTTTCGGCTATCCTATTAAAAGTTCCTGGGTAAAGATCTCATTCCCTACCTTCCATTTATAGCAGTCTTTTCTTGATTTAATTAGTAAGCCACCAATTTGTTACC